>NC_056735.1:865678128-865978128 GCF_019279795.1 Protopterus annectens
TCCTTCCTCTTTTCTCAGTACATTTGAGATCACTGATGCTAAGGTGGTTGAGAGCATGTTTTGTTTGTGTGTCATACTTCATGTGCTGCAGTTTTACCTATTTAATGTGCCACGCTGGCAGTACTAATGTTATGGAAGGCTGCAAAGTGAATCCTGTGTGCTACCTCTGGAAAACATGAGTTAACCATCAGCCACTTTTCTCCCCTACACATCTGGCCATCCAGCACCCAGGACATTAATCAAAGACTAATTGCCAATATTATTAGGCTAGTGTTTAAACATTTTTAATAGTTACCAGAGAAGTTTTTATGACATAATTTTAATTAATTATATATGAAATAGATATGAATTCATGTATCTGGTAGTAATTGTGATATTGTTGACTAGCTGAGGAACTGTTTTACTGTAAAACAGGACCCTTTATATTTGAATAGATGTTTTACTTGTTACTGGTCATCTGAATGTAAAACATGATGTTCTTCGTAACGACCTTTTCTGTAGTGAACTCAGAATGCATGGGGAATTATCAACACTTGGGCATCCCCAGAGTGTCTCAGAGTTACTTCTCATTCTGCGTGTTTCAACCAGAAATTTGACTGCGGTGTTAGAGTAACCCACACTTTCTTCTTTTTGTTTCTAGAGGTATGTGTAGTTACATTGTTGGCTCTTTTTATTTATCATCTACATTGATACTGTGTCTGTTAAATCAAAGGGCATTCTGAGTTTCATTTTTACATGGTTTTGTTCAAAACTGTCAACTAATTATAATTGCTGTGTTAGTTTAGTAGGTGCTGGCATATTTTGCTGTTATTGAAACTGTAACTGCAGTTTTGTCAGTTTTTGAATTGCAGTTCTGCAACTAATGAGTGGAAAGAAGTTTTGCTGTGGGTATTTTTTTTTTGCCTTTTTTCTATGTCTTTATGACCATTGCATTAATATAGTTAAGTATGGGGGTTGCAAAAATGTTGTTTTTCAGTGTCCCTATGTTGTTTTCATTTTATTTTATTTTATTTTTTTATTTTACATTTGTTAACTGGGATGGTCCGACTAGACACAGGTCCATTTTCAGCGGGGGGCAGGGAGAAAAGCTCCACAGTAAGTAAGATTTTACACAATATGTTAAAATACAGTATACAGAGAATTTTCAAATATGTTAAAATCCAGTATACAGCAAAAGACATAACAAGACCTATAAATATCTATATATATATATATATATATATATATATATATATATATATATATACAGAAAAAATGGTTACACGTGGTTAATAACAGAATAAGTATACAAATTCAGTCAGCATTAGGACAAGACCTAGACTGTAATATATATTACAGTAGGTATATTAGGAAGCGAGGTATATAAGTGGAATAATTTTAAGGACTTATGTAATACATGGGCATAGCCACTTATTCTTTGTGTGTTCTAAGTGAGTTTTTAAAGTGAGAAGAGGTAGGGGCAGAAATCAGAGCAGGAGGGAGATTATTCCAGGTTCTAGCTATAGAGTGGGAGAACAGTGCTTTTCTTGCAATATTGTTAGCCCTAGAGATACAGAGGAGAGGTTTGTCGGAAGATCGCAGAGGACGATTTGTATTATAGTGGGTGAGAAGTTGGCCTAGTGCAGGGTTTTTTTCTGGATGTGTTACCACATTGTAGGCAATGGCTAATTGGTGATAGATTAATAGTTGGGGAAGTTCCAGCCATTGCAGTTCCCTTAGAGCCTGGCAATGGTGGGTTCTAAAGGTGGAGTTGATTGCAAACTTGGCGATTTTATTATAACATGATTTGAGTCTGGCAAGGTCAAGTTTTCTAAGGTGGGTAAGAATTAGAGCAGCATACATTAGGGTAGACAAGAGGTGAGTTTGTGCTAGGGTAATCCGTACTTGTTGTGAGAGGGATTTCCTGTGCTTATATAGTGTTCCCATTTTTTTATGGACTTTTTTGATAGTTTGTGAAATGTGGATGTCGAAGTGTAGATTGTTTTCAATTTCAACGCCTAGGAGTTTGGTATGGTCAGAGGGAGAGATAATAGTGCCATTTTTGGAGGAAATGGTGAAGGATAGAGGGGTGGAAATTATTTTGTTGGGGATGAAAAGTAGTAATTTCGTTTTATTATGGTTTAGGATAAGTTGGATCTGAGTGATCCAACTTTCCACAGAGCTAAAGGATTCCTGGGTGAGTTGTTGTAGTATGGTAAGTGATGGAGCTGAACAGATAAGAGTTGAACTGTCAGCGTATTGTATAAGTGAAGCATGCTGTGTGATGGTATGGAGATTATTGGTAAATATGGAGAAAAGAAGTGGGCCTAATATGGAGCCTTGTGGTACACCTATGGTAGTTGTGAGTAAGGGGGATAGTACACTTTGCCACTGGACAGATTGCTGCCAATTTGACAGCTTTTAAACCAGGCTATAGCGGAAAGGGCAAAGGATAGGGATGTCAGGGTGTCTAGTAGTAAGGAATGTGAAACCATGTCAAATGCTTTGGAGAGGTCTAGAAATATTGCAGATACAGAGTTATTATTATTTCTATGTTCATTTATCAGATTGGTGAAAGAGAGCAGAGCGGTGGTTGTGCTATGGTGTTGTCGGAAGCCATGCTGTGAGATGGTGTGAGTTTAGGAATTGTGTTACCTGAGAATGTATACATTTCTCTTGTATTTTAGATAAGGGGGTAGAATGGCAGTGGTGCGATAATTTGAGTATTCGTAAGAGTTTTCACCTTTATGTAGTGGAATAATGTATGATACCTTCCATAGCTGTGGGACATATGCTTCTTGTATGGAGCGATTGATAAGAATAGAAATAGGGTAGGATAAGGATTCAGCAGCCATTTTTAGGAAATTGGCTGGTAGATTGTCAGCGGCAAGGGTGGTAGGTTTCAGTTTTAGGAGGTGGTTTTAATTGTTGATGTGGGAACGGATGAGAGCATAAAGGATGGGATGTTGTCAGGGCATTTGGTTGGGTTATATGTAGGGCTGTTTTTGGATAGTTGGGAGGATAGTTTTAAGATGGATTTTGTGAAATGGTGATTGAATTGGGAGGCAATGTCCTTGTCATTCGTGGAGTTAGGAGTGGGAGTGGTAGTTTTGCCTGGTTTTAGGAGAGAGTTAATGGCATGCCAAAACCTTTGGGGATCTTTTGAATGTTTCTTTTGGATATTGTGGAAGTAATTTTTCTCTGAGTTTAGTTTGTCTCTTGGCCTGATTTCTAAGTTGTAGGTAACTTTGTTTGGCTAGGCTAGTATTGCATTTCTTCCAAATTCTCCAAGCCTTATGCCTTGACTTCAGAAGGGCTCTAGTTTCCCTAGTTAGCCATGGTGCGTAGCTTGACTTGGCTCTTATTTTCCTAAATGCTGCGAGTCTATCAATGATATTGATGAGAATATTGTTGAAGTAGTCAGTGGCTTGGTCTAGATTTAGGGTTCATAGTGGTTTCCAGTTACTGTGTTTTAGAATACTGTTTAGTTCTTGTATATTTAGTTTACGATCATCTCTGACTTGTCTAAAAACAATGGGTTTGGCTATGTTGGTATGTTTCAACAGGAGGAAGGTCTGATAGTTTTATTTGGGGTAGTAAACTAGTGTCCCAGCTAGAATAGACTGTTTCTGGGTTTGTTTGTTTGTTTGTTTGTTTTGTCGATTGTAGTGGGTTCTTGGATAAGTTGGGCAAAACTGTAACGATTAATATGGTTAGTGAGGTTGTTAGAGGTACAGGCTGACCAATCAGTGTTCAGGTCACCTAGTAAGATGGTTTCTTGGGGGAAATTATCTGTGGCCCATTTGTAACATTTTTTCAATGATGGGAGAGTTATTACATGGGGGAATATAACAGGAGCGAATGATGATAGTTTTTGTGTCATTTATGCTTAGGGTTTAACCTAAGGTTTCAGCATTTTAAAATTAAGGTATGGGGGTTTGTAGAGGTTTGATGTTGATTGTATTTTTGTAGAGGATAGCAACTCCACCTCCCTTTTTGCCCACTCTGTCCAGTCTTAGGATATTATATCCTGGTGGGAGAATTTCTTCATTTTGGGTACTAGGTTTTAGCCATGTCTCGGTAATGGTTAGTATGTCAGGGGAGTAGTGAGCTATAAATGCATGTAGGGCAGAAAGTTTGTTAGAGATACTTCTGATGCTGACATTCAGAATCAATAGGTCAAAGATTTGCCTAGCAGAGAGTAGAGAGTTTTGTGGTCCAGGGTTTGGGTGTATGTCTCCAGATACAAGTAGATTTGTAGTGATAAACAGTGTGTTTAATTGTGTGCACTATGTTTATCTTGGATCTAAATTATGTTTTTATAGTGTAAGATGGTGTTGTGCAAGACTTATGAATAAGCAGGATTAAGCTGTCTTTAAATAATGTAGAAGAGATAGGAAAGATGTGTGATTGTATATTTGTTTAAGAAAGTGTTATGTGGAATGATGTGTTTTCTAGTGATGTATTTGTATATAAGGATGTGATGTTTGTTAGGTATGTGAGGGTTAGGAAGAGAAATCCTAGGATTGATGGTATTTTATGAGGGAGTAGTGGTTGGGTCTTATTGGTTTTGGGGTTCAAGTATGGGTGTGAGTGTGAATGCATGGCAAGTAGATACTATGTACCTTTTTAAGGTAGAAATTTGACAGGGGTGTTTATGAGAGGTTGTTGATTGGAGGAGGGTGTGGTCAGGTGATCTGGGGTTAGAATAAACGGGTCTATATTATAACATCGAAGTTCAAAAACTTTGAATGTTATAATATCGAACCCAGTAGAGCGAATGCTTGAAATAGCAAAGCTGCAGAACACCAAATACTTTCCTAGGGAAAGTATTCAGTGGGCCATTTCTGCAGCTTCACTATTTCCTCAACTGTGGAGTGAAGGTTACAGACCGGGTTAAGGTAAGTGTGTGAATGAAGGTGAGTGTGCGATTGGGCGTGGGTTAGGTAAGTTAGGGTTAGGGCGTGGGTCAGGTAAATGTGCGATTGTGTGGACGTGAGGGTTAGGGAGTGGGTAAGGAGAGTGTGCGATAGTTAGGGACCTTAGGGTTGGGTTAAGGTAAGTGGGTAGCTAGTGGTGTATGTCTGGTTTAGTGTAGGGTTTCGTGAAGTGCATGTGTGTGGATTATTTATTTTGGTGTGCTTGAGTTGTGTGTATGTTTGTCGGAACAGCAAATTTTTTCCCTGGGAAAAAATTCGCTATTCTGACTGTTCAGTTTTCTGGTGTTTCGATTAAATGGGGTCGATTTTATAACATTCAGTGTTTTTAGACTTCAATGTTATAATACAGACCCAGAATAAATGTAGAAGTAGTAGGGGCAGGTTGGAAATGGGGGCAGGGTAGGGGAGCTGAGTGAGCCAAGCATTGTTCACTAAAGACATCAAGTGAAGATAACTATAAAGATGAAAATGCTTAATCTTACTAATTAAATTTGCGATATTTGTCTGGATGGCTACTGTAACGTAGTGTTTTTATTTTAATCATTTGTTTTCCTTCACTGTGAGTTAGTGTTGGTCTATTTATTATTGTTTTTCCTTTGTACTTTTCTTAGCATCCATTCCATTCTCCTGTTGGTCTCCAGTACATATTTTCCCTGCATTCCCCTTGGTATCCACCATGGATGCCCATACATAAGAACAGAACTCCAACAGAGCAGTTGATGAGTTGATGCCCAACACAATGCATCTGAAATTCTCCAGGTGCAACTAACACTAGGTAAGACTGCAATCCAAATTGTAGCTTGCTACAGATCCCCCACCATGCCACAAGATTCTCACTACACCTTTCTAAACATACTGGAAAATATTAAGATACAACCAAACACCCTAATACTGGGTGATTTCAGCTACCCTGCCATTAACGGGGAAAACTGCTCGTGTACCAAGACCTTTGCCCAACGGTTCTTGGAATTCATAAATTCCAATGCCCTGGATCAACTAATCCATAGCTCCACCAGGGGCTCCAATGTCCTGGACCTGGTCATTACTGACATGAGAAATCGATGCTCAACACCAGTGGTCACCACCCCCATTGATTAGGTCTGACCATAAGCTGATCACCTTTGACATCCACATCCCATCCTAACTCCCCAGTAAAGAAACATCCGTAAAAAAACTTCTCCAAGGCCAACTTCATGCTACTCAAGTCAGAAGTGACAAACTTCATGACACCCATGCAGACGGGAACTGAAAGTTCGACTGCTGAATCCTACGCTAAAGCACTGTACGAGCACATCCACTCATGCATGAATTGTGCCATCCCAAATAGAACCAAGACATTCTCCTCCAAAAAAAGGAAGCCAATCTGGTGGTCGCCTGTCATAAACAAACTGTACAACAGAATGAAGAAACTGTTGCAGAAAAGAGGAAAATCCCAGTATGCAAAAAACTCCCTTACCAGCCTCAGTAAGAAGCTGCGATCCCTCATAAAATCCACCAAAGCTAGTTATGAAAATAAAATTGCCAAAGATTCCAAAGACAACCACAAGGCATTCTATAGCAATGTCAAGAATCTAAATGGCAATGCTGAGATCTGCTCTGAGCTACAACAGAATGGCATTAAATATACTCATCCCAAGGACACTGCCAATATCCTGGCAGATCGATTCAGTGCCAACTCCCCACCTCACTCCCTAAAGGGCCCATCTCAATACAGAAAGATTGTCAAATTCCAGTAATCACGACCACACAGGCAAAAACTGCACTCTCCAAAGCTAAGAATGCTGCATCCATGGGACCAGATGACATCACGGGCTGTGTACTACATGAACTACAAACTGAACTGGCACCTCACCTAAGTGTCATGTTTAATCATAGCCTCACCTCAGGCTTCGTGCCCACTGAGTGGCACACAGCTACAGTTATCTCACTCCACAAGGGGGGATCCGACTTGGATCCTGGGAACTACTGTCCCATCAGTTTGATGAGCCTGATCTGCAAGACCATGGAACGTATTATCATGGAATTTATAAACAAAGACATTGGCAAACTTCAAGCACTGGACCCCACCCAGTTTGGGTTCGTGAAGGGCCGATCGTGTCTCCTGAACCTGATTGACTTCTTCAAATCAGTCTCCAGAGATGAGGACAAGGGTAAGGCAGTCTACACAGCCTATCCAGACCTCGCCAAGGCCTTCAACACAATTCCCCACTCTGGAATCACAGATAAACTTACTAAGCTGGGCATAAATCCCTACATCACTTGATGGGTTGCCAACTGGTTTACTGACAGAACCCACACTGTAAAAGTAGCTGACTCCAAATCCAGCTCCAGACAGTTGACAAGTGGAATACCTCAGGGTTCAGTACTGGGACCGCTCTTGTTTGACATCTACTTCTCTAAAGTACAGGCCAACACTGAGGGACTCTGGCTAACAAAGTTCACAGATGACTGCAAACTGGAAGCCATTACTGAATCCCCAGATGATGTGGATATTCTAAAAAAGGGCCTTAGAGAAACAGATTCTTGGTGCCAGAGTCATGGGCTCAAGCTCAATGCCAAGAAGTGTATAAGTATCCCCTTTGGGAAAAACCATGTACCCATGAATTACCACATAGGTGGCAGTACACTAAACACTGAAAGTGTGATAAGAGACTTAGGTACACAGGTGGACAGTGGTCTCACCTTCGATAATCACATCGCCACTACATTCAGGAAATCCTTCTGTGTGGCACACCTCATCACTAAATGCTTTTCATCCAGAAAAAAGGAGGTCATTGTCCCACTGTACTCATCCCTCATTAGACTCATCATAGAGTGCAACGCCCCATTTGTTATGTACCTCATAAGACATCTGCAACAACTGGGAAGGCCGCAGAAACACCTCACTAAAAGAATCACGGGCCTAAAGCAGATGCCCTATGCTGACCGACTAAAAAATCTCCAGCTGTACTCTGTCACATATTGTTTACTCAGAGGCGATCTCTGCTTAACATATAAGGCCATGTCAAACCCAGCGCTGTTGGACATGCTACACTTATAGAAATCCTAATCCATCAGAGCCACATGCTCCAGGGAACTAAACCTTGTCATCACAATGAACAAAACATGCTCCCTAGGAGGGATAGGTTCCTGACCCAGAGACTCCCCATACTCTGGAACAGACTGTCCATACATGTCTAGCAGAGCGCCTCCTTGGCCCTCTTCAGAAGGAACCTTGACGACTGGATGGGAGATAGGAAATTTACCCCGGGGATCATGTCAGTTACCCTGTTAGACAGGGGTCCAGGGAAGTAAATATTGTGGGAAGAAATAGTCAGGGAATTGTTATTGCTAGGCTTGTATAGGCCCTAGGGCCGATAGCCTTGTACCAACCTATGAACAAGAATATTTGGAATGATCCACCTATTTTCCACCCCTTCTCTTCTCCCTGACCCCACTATGGTCCAACCACTCCTCATTTTTGGTAAGTTTTGAGAGACAGTTTTGCTGGCTTTGGAGGTCATAACATGCAAGAAGGTTCTTACTGTAATGATATTCCAAATATAAAATGTTTCCTTTTTCCTAAAATGCAAGGAGGTTTGTATTAGTCTAACAGTATTGCAAAAACATTTTTTCTTCTCTTTCCCTTAGCAATCGAGTACAGTGAAACCAGCATGGATGAAGCCAAAGGTCTGCTTCATGGAATTACATCATTTATCAGTGAAGCCTCTGCATATATGAGAGGACAGCTCACCTGCAACCCTGTTGATGAAAATCTTCTTTGGGAAAGGTGAGTTAGCAGATTACTGCCTTTAATTCCTTCATTCTAAGACACATGATTTAATGGTATTTGTAATAGTACATGTAAGGTCAAACCATCCTGTATTCTGTAACTGTTGCGTTTTCCTATAATAAGCTCTCCAGCTTGGTACATTTCTAACATTTCTCTAGTTCACAGTTTTGAAATTGTAGACACATCTGGCCAGCTTGCAGCATGACTTCATGCACTGGTCTGAGTAGATGGTATGAATCCTGTGCTCCCCAGATCTTTTCTGCTTCTCGCACATCTTAGACTACAGTCCTAACATACATAATCGAAAAGCATCTCTTTTCAGGGCCTAAATCACAGAAACTTTCTATGTGCTCCTGTATTTGACAGGAAACAAATCAGAGCTTTCAGTAGCACTGTTGATATGCTACAGGTGATGTGCATCACATGAAACACTGTCAGAGTGCTGGCTGTTCAGACTGTCCACCCACATGAGATGACAAAAGAAGCTCAAGGCCTTCCCAACAGCATAGGAGATGGCAGTTATGAAGGTTGGTCAGCATGAACTATGTCTTGACATCATAGAGTAGAACAGAGATTTAACATTGTAGCAGCATGTTTAAAATGTTACATTATTTCTTTAAGCAGGATAACACTCAGTCATGTGATCATTTACCGCTTCTTTATGTACTTGTTTAAACGGCTGTTTTAAAATTGTCTAATGAAGTCTTAGAACATAAGACGAAAGCACTTAATTTCAGTATTTTATTGCAATAAAGCCGTTTTTAAGGATACCATTATGGTTTTTCATGTTTTACTAGTTTGGAATTTCCACCCACCCACAGTCACACACTTATGGCGTTTATGAACAAAGTGCATTGACTAGGTGGCCTGATAGAGCTCATGATTCATGAGCTGTGCCTTGACTGAAGAGGTATTAAACTTGCACCTACCATTGGCAGTGACAAAAGCAGATTGTGAGGTGCACCCCAAAAAATGCAGTGAGTGAATACACTGGAGTGACCAGAGACTGCTCGCATCTTGCCAACTCACACAGAGCAGTCCCTTGAGTTCCCCAGTTAGGTTTCTCTCACTGAATTCATGAACAGAGAAGCTGCTCTTTTGCCTCCTCCCTACAGTGAAGAAGGCATGTCATTTAGAACTGAAGAGAATCTGTGGATTATCCAGCTCCATTTCAGTGCATACAGTGGACACATACAAGTTGTTTGATGCCTTTAGGACTTGCCCTGCTGAGTTTGGGAGCATGCCCTTAGCACAGTTTGGCACATATACTTGGCCTGATGCAGGCTTCTCTTGACCAAGGCCTTATTCAACATGTGTTTTGCTGAACATTGAGGCCCTGTCACTTGACAGCTACTTCTCAGCTGCCATTTGCTTTTAACCTTGAGCTTTAGATGAGCTTGGGTCATCCCTTCTTGAATCAGTGGAAGGAGAGGGACTCTTTTCCTGTCATTATCCCCACGGAAAGGGCATTCTTTTTCAGGGAAAAACAAAGGTAATGAGACTTCCTCTTCATATACCTTCCTTCTGGAGAACATGTTTAGTGTCATAAAGTCCAGCATTAAGTAGTCTGCTGTCACTCCTCTGCTTTCTCTCCAGGAGTGCTTAAACCAGTATCTTCACTCTCTGAAGAAAAAGGATAAGAAACCTTTGGTCATCAACTCCTTCCACCCACCCACAGTCACACACGCATACACACACACACACACACACACACACACACACACACACACACACACACACACACACACACACACACACACACACACACACACGCACACATACCCCTGGATTTTAGTATGTCATTTATGATGTCAGTTTTACAGGCATGGAAGCATCCTGATTCATCTCCTCCTATTCCTAAGAAGGTGGCTCCACTCTGTAAACCTTTGAGAGGAATAGAGTTATATCCTGTTCAAAAATGCTACTGAAAATTCCTCTGTATGTTCTCCAGTCTTACATAGGTCTCAGAGACCCCTTTCAACCTTACAGCAAATTAACAAGCCCAGAACTTCAGACAGGATGTGCAAGAGATTGTTTTCCTGAGCCTTTTTAAGCCTTTAGTCCCTTAACTGTGTACTTTAGTTGCCTGAGTTTTATTCCTCCCTGGTGTACTTAGCTGTGAAACTGCTGTAAGACCTTCCTGCATCATAGTTCAGAGATCCTCTGGAAAAGATCCTTTTGACAACTTTCTTGGTGGACTTTTCACATAGTTGAGTGTAATTTTTACTGTGCTGTTGTTGTGACCAATGAGTTGATGAGATACGTTAGGAAAAAGAAACATTTATGTCGCTGGTCCAGTCAGGATAAAACAGACAAGTGGTTGTGGGTTCAGTTCAAGCAGCTTTATTACACACAAACACATCGGGAATGAGTCTTTATAATGTAAACTTAAATAAACTTATAAACAGACTGACTACCACACTCATGCATGTTAACACTCTGGCTGTTCTCTCAAAATGGCACTGCTGCCTTCACTTGCTCGTTATTTTATATGCACGTGACTACATCTGGAAATGCTTCTTAAAGGTACATACACACACTCCCTCTTTAAGAATTAGCTCATACATTAAATGATAGTATTCAGTGGTATGCAATTATACAGAAATGATCTTTTGACGTGCAGTTATACAGAGCTAATTCTTTGACCTGCAGTCATACAAAATCAGACACACATAAAATAATCATGTCCAGGTTGCTGTGTATTTTACACTAGGTCTAGAAATATGACCTGGTCATGTTACATAAAAGTCAGAATTAGATCTGGCAATGGGGACTGTCTTCAAGGAATGTTCAACTTTGGGAACAACTGGGACATCATCAGAAAAGTACAGTTTTGTACCTACCATAAATGTAGATGTTCGAGTGCTAATACAGCTGCAGCCATAACAGGTGGGGTTTTCCTGCCTTCAGGCGAGTCCTCAGTCGGCCAAATTCCAAAGTTTAGGTCCGGATGTCGACAGGGTATAAAAGAACCATTTTCTTGCCCCAGATGTCAGGTGCCCCCAGAAGGAAGGCAAAACATAAATTTATGTAATAATGCAATGCAATAAAATCAAAAAACAGTAGTTGCAAGCAAATACACTATAAAAGAATACCCCAATCATGTTGTATGAGGAGGTGTTGGCCATTAGGACTGTCCCAAGAGGGAAGGAGGGAGGAAACCTGGACTGCAGCAGAACATCTACATTTATGGTAGGTGCAAAACTGTACTATGTTCATCGTGCATACAGCTGCAGTCATAACAGATGGGTAGAATCCCAAAGCTGGTGGTAGGCACTGGAACCAGGAGGAGCCAGGATGCCCTGCAAGACTGCAGTGGCAAAGAGATTTGGAGTATAATGGTAGGTGATAGTGCTTGGAGAAAGTATGTACAGAACTCCAAGTGGCTGCTTCCAAAATATCTTTGGTAGGAACCCCCCTGAGGAAAGCTGCAGAGGTAGCTGTGGCCCTTGTGGAGTGAGATCTGATGCCTTTTACCATGAAAAGAGTAACAAAAGTGAATGCAGTGGGCTATCCATTTTGAGATTGTCTGTTTGGAAATAGGCTTCCCTTGAGCACCTGTAGCATAGGACACAAAGAGTTGCTCTGATTTTCTGAAAGGCTTTGTTCTGTCAAAATAATAACAGAGCTGTCTGTGAATGTCCAAGGAATGTAGTAGTCTGTCCCCATTGTTTTGTGGATTAGGGTAAAAGGTAGGTAAGTGGATAGCCTGATTCAAGGCTACCCTGGATACTACCTTTGGCATAAAAGAAGGGTTGGTTCGTAAGAAAACTCTGTCCTGATGGAAAATGATGAAAGGCTGCACAGCCATGAGGGCTTGTAGTGCTGAGGTGATAGCCAGAAGGAAGGCTGTTTTCCATGACAAATATTGCAGTTCTGTAGAAGCAGCTGGCTCAAAAGGAGGCAGGGTCAGTTTTTCTAGAATGAAATTGAGGTCCCAAGCAGGTACTGGTTGCTTCCTTGGGGGTTTTATATTCTTAGCCCCTCTGAGGAACTGTCTTAAGAGGGGGTGAGCGAATAAAGGAGGATCAGTGTTGTATTCTGCAGAAATGGCTGAGGCATGGATTTTGATGGAGGAGAATGAAAGTCCACTGTTTAGTATCTCAGCTAGGTACTGTAATATTTGAGGTAAATTCAGTATTTCAGGATTCTGACCCTTTTTCTGATTCCAGGCACAAAACAGGTAGGCTTTTCTAGTAGAAGGCCTTCTGGCCTCCAAAATGACATCCTGCACCTCCTTGGAGAGTAGGGTCTGTTTTGAATTTAAGGAATCCTCCATGCTAGATTGAGTGTTTTCAGCTGACTGCGAAGAGTTTTGAAGTTGTGCTGAGTTAGTAGAAGAGGCATTAGAGGCAGGATCCATGGTTGGGAATGTGTCAGGCTCCCCTGGAGTGGGTACCAGTGTTGTCTTGGCCAGTCTGGAGCAATGAGAATCATCTTTGGTCTGTCTGCTCTGAACTTTGGGCAGCAGAGGAAGAGGTGGAAAGGCATAAACTGTCATTGTTGTCCAACTGAAAGAGAGTGTCCACTTTCCAGGCCTGTGGATGAAAGGTCCTTGAGCAGAATTTTGTCAATTGGTAATTTCTGTGGGTGGCAAAGAGATCTATGTCTGGCCTTCCCATGCTTGAATTATCTTTGTAAAACTTGAGGATGCAACTTCCATTCGGATCTGTCATATTTCTGCTTAGGTTGTCTGCCAGCGTGTTTTCCTTGCCTGGCAGGAACTGATTCCAGAGCCATGTTCCAAAGAGACATGGCTAGCCTGCATAGGGGTATGAATGGGTTCCCCTGTTTGTTTATCTACCACATCACTGTGGTGTTGTCTGTCCTTATCAATAGCTGGCCTGGATGCAGTAGGTCTTTGAAACCATAATAGCATTTATTACTGCTAGCATTTTGATTGATGTGTTTTGGGACCATTTGCCCTGAATGCACCGATCTGTCATGTGCGCCCCAGCGAGTCCGAGACGCCTGTTGTGATGACTTGATTTGCTTGAGGCTTGCAGAATGGGAGACCTATGTTTCTTTGGCATGCTTGAGCCCACCACAGAAATTCCTTTGAAGACATGGAATCAGTGGTATAGCTGTTTCCAAACTGTGGCTGTGTTGAGACCATAAGTTTTTAGGTACCATTGAAGTTTCCTCATATGCAGCTTTGCACATGGGATTAGTAGGATGCAAGATGCCATGAATCCCAGAGCCTGCAGGATTTTCCTTGCAGTCAGCCTGAGTGTGAAGGTTGAGGTAGGCCATCTGGGTTTTGTATTCAAGCTGTCACCCAGGAAAATTATTGTTTGAGAGGGTATTAGTCTTGATTTTTGTTGACTGTGTATCCCAGAGAATTCAACAACATTATTACAAACGCCAGGTGTTTCAGAAGTATGTGTTTGCTGATCAGGCACAATTACTGATGTTAGGCATTTGGCAATGCAGAGAATTGATAATGGGTTGAACCTGCAAGAAATCTGAGGTACAATCTTATCTGATTGGGACATGAGGTCCAATGTTACCAGCCAAGACTCCTTGCCCAGCATGGGAAGAAGCTGCTAATGTGAGCATCTTGAATTTTAAATATGTGTTTAAGATGGATAGGTCCAAAATAGGTCTCAATCTTTGCCCTTTCTTTACCAGGAAGAATAGTCTGAAAAAAAACCTTGACCCTGTTCTGTGCAGGTACCCTCTTGAATAGCTTTCATGTTCCATGATCTGAAATTTTTTTGTTGTGCTCCCCTTTGATTGTGTGGCAGGTTTGGCATGCCTCTCATTTTGGAAGGGGAATATGTAGCTCTGTCTATAATGTCCAGGATCCATTTGTCTTGCTGCAAAAAAGTCATTGGTTCTGCTTTCTGAATGGCTGTGAACTATCCTCACCCACCTGGTGTGTGGTGTTGGCTTGCCATTGCCTTCCTAAATGATCCCCTGTATCTACCTATTTGAGGTCTGTCCGTGGCTGGAAAGGACCAAAGGTTGTACCTGTAGGAAATCTTTCACTGTTTGCATTGATTTTGCCCTCCATTTTCTTTAATACCTCCTCAGCTTTAACACCAAACAATACATCTTTTCTGGTTGTTCAGGTTGTGACATTTTACTTTTCAACTGAGATAACAAAACTGTTGATACTTTAACATATGGAACCTGAAGGTAATGGATTTTTGCAGTGGAGGCCTTTAATTCCCTTGGGACCCTGAATGGTCTCCGGGTCAGGTCATGCATTTTTGTTTGTAAATTGTGAATCAGGATCATCCCCACCTGTAATACCCAGTTGGAGCTGGAGGGAGCTGGAGGTAAAAGGCTGGGGCTGCTGAATACATCATCTAATATGTCATCTACAGGAGGATAAACAGGAGGGATAGCCAGAGGCCTGAGCTGAGGGAGCAAGAGGAATTGAGTCTGAGTTTGGGAGTGGCCTTCCCATCTTGGCCTGTTCCCTGAAGTGTTCCCCCTGAAAGGTTCCCTCCAGGTAGAGTAGAGATCCAGGGAATGGACATGAATCTCCTCTGCCAGGAGGAATCTTCAAAAGGGGAGTGAATGTTCAGGTCATCAATGTTGGTCCGAGGTGGTATGTTCTGGGGTCGAAGGGTATTCTTCTTCAGGGGAAGGCTGAGCTTTGTCCAGAGAGGGTTGGGGCCCTGATAAAGAGTAATCAAATCCTCAGCCATTTTGGAGCATCTGCTTTTAGGGCATGGGCTTTTAGAGAGCCCTTAGGGCTGATGTCTAGAATGCATGCATGGCTTAGATAGAAAAGAAGCCTTCCTTTAATGGAAGAAGAAGGAAGTGGAAGAAGGCAGGTTGAAAGAGGCCTGTTCAGGGTGGTAGTTTCCCCTGGGCTGCCACTCTGGTGGCAGGCCAAAGAGGGCGCCAGGGTGCACAGAAGAGCAGCGCCAAATAGCGTCAAGCCAGTCAGGCTGAAGGAGCATGCCGCTGAGAAGAAGCGAGGCGTGCTGACGGCCGAAAGAGGTCAGTCGGTGTAGTTCGTCCTACCGCTATGCCTCTTATGAACTGTCTTTTCGGTCCTTATCTTTATCGGTTTTATAGGCGAAAAAATATTATATTTTTGTTATAATTGCTACTTTGATAAAATAAACTTGTGCTAAGAAATCAACGGCACTGTGTGACACAAAACGAGGCCAGGTAAAATGGGCCGGGGAAAGACCCGAGATGGGGAATAGAAATATGGGTCTCATGCTGGCTTGCTTCTGCAATGGCGGCATTTGCTTCTTCAGTTTGTTGCACATCGGTAGAAAAGTTTAAGTGCTTTCTGTGTACTTTAAGAAGAAATCGCGGGGCTGGACCACTCAAGAAGAGCTATTACGACCGATCTTCTAAACTTGACCGCAAACGGCAGCAGAAAGACCCGATGAAGAAGACAGAAGCTTCTGCTTTTTTACCACCCTAAATGGCTGACGTCAGAACTTATACCCCCAGATCCGGCACTACTTGGAAGAAGTGATTACCGCCGACCGCAACCCCCCTGACCCCCACGCCAGACCTCTGTGGCGACTGCTGTGTTGATGGCAGCTGTATGCACGATGAACATCAGAAATGGATACTGAGACATGTTTTTCGGTACAAACATTGTCAGGGTTGCTCTGAGGTCTAGAGTCTGTATCACAGGAATGATACTGTGGTATCGTTTCGGATACAGGAAGAAGATGCGTGCAGTTTCGCCTATATTCCATACCCTCAGATTCCACTAAGTAGGATCTCAGCTCGGCACATGCACCTCTCACTTGACCAATTCGATCAAAGCCTTTTGCCATTTGCACCCTCACTGCCTCTCCTTCTTTTAACGGATGAAGAAATCTGCTAATTTTATCACAGCTGGACCTCTGGGAAGAACACTTTTTAAAAAGTTGGGCTTTGATTGCTCTTTGATTTTTAGCATTAGGCACCAGTAAACTAGAACTGATAGGCAAAGTTTGTTCTGGTTTGCCTAGATATAAGTCTCTGAGCAGGTAAGCCAAGTGGGTTGTTACTGGATATATTTCTGAGATTAATTAATTCAAGAAGATATTGGTATTGTCAAGCTTTGACCTCTCTAGTGATTGCTTTGCACTCTGTAGTGCACGTCCAGCAAGGCCATTTGACTGTGGGTATTCAGGACTACTAGTAATATGAATAAAGTCCCACTCTTTTGCAAAACTCTGAAACAATTGACTGGTAAACTGGGTACCGTTGTCAGGAATAACTTTGTGTGGACTAACATTGACTGAGAAATGGCATTTCATCTTAGTAATAACAGCACTGGATGTTAGGTTAGGTAGCAAATTGATTTCAAACCTGTTCGAGTAAGAGTCTACCAACACTAAGTAATGCTGATTGTTCCACACAAATGTGTCAGTGGCTACTGTTGACCAAGGTACTTCAGGAATATGACATAGTTGAAGTGTATCTTTTTGCAAATGTGGCTTAGTACTATTACATACTGAACAAGAAGAAAGCACTCTATCAACATCTTTTGATAGAGAAGGCCAAATTACTACTACTCTCGCCCTTCTTTTGGTAGAGTCAGAACCTGGGTGGCCATGATGCAAAATTTGAATGTGTTCATGTAAGAAAAAAGGTGCGACAACTTTGGGACCTTTGAAAATGATACCATCTTCCATCAGCATCTCATCTCTGTATGGAAAGTGAGGTTGCACTACTGCTTGTACACTAGATTGCTTAGACGGCCACCCTACATTGATGAAGTGGTTGAGCTTTTGCAAAACTGGATCAGTCTTTGTATGATCTCTCAGCTCATCAAGTCTTGTGGTAGAAAAGTTATGCACTTCCATGACATCAAAGTCAAAATTCTCTGCATCAAGCTGTTCTGTGGTATTTCTGGGTGATCTGGATAGGGTATCAGTCAGATAAAGAAGTTTACCTTTTGTATGACCATTTTGAAGTTATACTTTTATAATCTGAGCATCATTCTTTGTAGTCTTGCTGGAGCTGAATGCATAGGCTTCTTTAAAATAGTGACTAGAGGTTGATAATCAGTTTTGATTTGAGTAGCTCGGCCATAAATATAATCATGGAACTTCGAACATGCAAACACAATTGCCAAAAGTTCCTTCTCAATTTGAGCATACTGCATCTCAGTTTGGATAAGAGTTCTAGATGCATAGGCAACAGGTCTGTCCTCTTGAAGAATAAATGTACCAAGACCGAACTTTGAAGCATCACAGGAAAGAACTACTGGTTTGTGGACATCATAGTATCTGTAGGTGGGTTGGCAGTTTGCTGTTTGAGATTATCAAATGCTCTCTGGTGTTGTTCTAACCGTGACCAGGCAACATTTTTGTGTGTCAGTTCCTTAAAGGCACTGATAACTCACTAAAGCAGGGATAAATTTGCCCAAATAGTTAAGCATACCAAGAAAATGCTGTAAGGCTTGGGCATTGTCTGGAGCTGGCATTTCAAGAATGGCTGCTTGCTTGGAAGGGTCTGTCATAAGCCTGTACTGGTAAATAAATTATCTACATAAGTAACTTCTGGCAATCTGAATTTATACTTCAGAGGATTAAGCTTCAAGTTCACTTTACACACTCTGTCCAGAACTTTCCTGAGGTTTCTGTCATGCTCTGCTTCACCACTGCCTCCAACAAGTAAATCGTCGACTGTTATAGCACACGGATAGCCCGAAAAAATTGCTCTATTCCACACTGAAAACCTTCACTGGCAGAATTTATTCCAAAAGGCATCCTGAGGAATCTGTATCTACCAAATGGGGTACTGAATGTAGTCCATAGTGAAGATTTGCGATCAAGCGTTACTTGTCAGAATGAACTCTTTGCATCTAAGACAGAAAAAACAGTGGCATTTGGCATGAGGATGGCAATCTCCTCAACTGTATGCATAGGATGATGAGGTCTCTTTAATGCCTTGTTCAAGTCTCTTGCATATTCTGATTTCATCTGAATTTTTCTTATGAGCAGCTACCATGGAAGACACCCACTCAGTTGGTTCTGTGACTGGACAAATCTCACCTTGATGCACCATTTTGTCTAAATGGACCTTGAGTTTGTCCTGCATAGCTATTGGAAATCTCCTTGCTGGTCTGACCACTGGCCTGATCTTTGGGTCTACCTTCATGGAGTACAAACTGGAAGTTTGCCTAGCTTGTCGTTGAAAACATCAGCATACTCTGAGAAAATAACGTCACTGAAACTGGAACTGGGACATGTGCTTACATGATGAACGTCTTTGGTAAAAGAAAGCATTTTCATTCCCAAACTGTCTCTGAGACCTAATAATGACTGCACAGGTTTTCTGACTACATAAAATTGCAAGCTGTAACTGTTTCCAGCCAAATAGCATGAAAGCACTACTGAGCCTTCTGTTTGTATCTCTTCACCTCCATAAGCAACACGCTTCGCACAATTGCCCAAATTAAGTTGCTCACCAGCTCTCACTTTAGCAAATGTTTCTGCTGACATTACATTACACTTTGAACCAGTGTCTACTTTGAGCTTTGTGTGTTTACCATTAACCAAGACAGTACAAAATACTTTGTTCTTTGTCAGCAAATCTACTGCATTAACCTTTTCACCTACCACAGATACACCATCTATGTAGAAAGTAGTGTTGCAGCTTTCTATATGATCAACTTACTTTTTTGAGTGACCTTTCATAATAACTGAATGAGACTTGCTTGATTTACAAAACTTTTGAAAGTGGTTCCGTTTTTTACACTTGTGTCATTGGTGACCAAATGATTACGACAGTTAACAATAAGACTTGACTTGGGTTTTGCTGACTCACTCTTATACTGCACTCAGCATGTAATTTTTACTGAGCTAGTCTTAGAACTTGCTAGAAAGTTATGGCTCCTCCCGGTGGAACCCACAGAGGTTACAGCTGCCATGTGCTTAGGCCTGCTGCTGCTTGCCATGTACCGCATGCTGTCTACATTTGCTCTAGAGGCTGCTGAAACCATGTTCTTATCACGTCTAAGCGTACTTGTGTGACTTTCTGTGAGCTCATGGATTTGACAAATCACTGTGGCTTTGCTTAACGTTAAATCACTGTCACGAAGCAAAATCGTTCTCACTGCAGCATTATTAACACCACACACAAGCCTGTCCTTTATTAACTCATCTTTCAAATCACCAAATGTGCATGTTTTATCCTTATTTCTCAAGTCAGTGATATAAGCTGCAAATGTTTCACCTGGCTTTTGGCCTCTTGTATAAAATAAATGCCTCTCTGATGCAACATTTGTCTGGGGGTTGCACATTTCTCTAAATTTACATTTCAAGCACTCAGGGTCTTTCTTGATTCAGCCAGTACAACAATATGGCAGTTTTCCCCCTCTCCTGCATGTAGCTCTGGTGCATACACAAGTGAACACTCTCTTTCAATGGCTTCTGACCTAGCTAAGTTAAGCAAAATGAATGTTCTTGTACATGCATCTTTGTCAGAAAAAATCTGCTTGTATGAAAATATAGTATCCCTCAAATACTCTTCAGTTCTCTGCTGTATTATGATCAAACACAGGTGGACTGGGTCTGCGAAATTCCTCTTCCATATCAACCCATAGATGTGAAGGTGCTTGGAATTGTACGAACATACACATATAAATATGCCAGAACTTTATGCCAAAACTTGTAATTATGCCCAATAGCATGACAAATTCTTTGCCAAATAAGTCTCCGTAGCACAAGAATACTTTAAACTCACTGTACTTTGTGAAACCACTCCTTATCAGTGTAAGAAATACTTTGAAATGACTGAACTTTGTGAGCAAACTGTACATGGCACAAGAAGCTCAGAGTAAGAAACACTTGAAATGAATGCACTTTGCAAATAAACTGTATACAGCACAGAAACTCTCCAAAATGGCTGTACATATGCGAAATAACTGTACAGTATAAGAAACACTTTGAAATGGCGGCACTCTGCAAACAAATATACACAACACAAGAAACTTTTCAAAATGTCTGTACTTTGACTGCACTTGCACACAGCAAACTCCTTGAAGTAATTGTACCGTAATAAAGCACACGTACTGCAAACAATTTGCATACACTGAGATACTTCGAACAACTCTAGCTATGGTTTGAATGGCTTCGGTTAATGCGATATAGTAGTTTATGCCCAAACACGGTCTTTCACTAAAAACATGCAGTCGCCTTGCTTTTTAAGCTTATTTTCCCCTTTTATTGTACTCGTGCTTGTTTTACTTTAAACATGCTCATTATGCAAACCAAAGGTAATTCTGAGCCCCATATGAATATTTCTGCTAGTTTTATCAAATATTGTGGTTTTGAATATTTTGTTTAATAATGCTTCTTACGCGTTTTGTTTGATTAATAATGCTTTTTGTGCTACTCGTTTAATTAACAATGTGTTTTGTACCTTACAAATGCTGTGTTTCATTTTCTTTGCAAAGTAAATCATTTGTGCAATTTTTGGTTACCTTGAGTTTATTTCTGGCCCTTTTTTGATCGTTTGAGCTCTCAACCAGCTCAACCTGCCTCCACCTTCAACTCTGCACCTCATGGCTTAAAAAAGTTGCTCTCTTAATCCCAGTTCTGACACCATGTCCATTCAGGATAAAACAGACAAGCGGTTGTGGGTTCAGTTCAAGCAGCTTTATTACACACAAACACATCAGCACTGAGGTTTTGTAACTTAAAGTTAAATAAACTTATAAACAGACTACCACACTCATACATGTTAGCACTCTGGCTGTTCTCTCAAAATGTTTTTTATATTTTCTATTTATATGCACATGCTTACATCTGGAAATGCTTCTTAAAGGTACATACACATGCTCTGTTCTACAATTTTGTATTTAGAATATCATTAAACTAATAAGACATTTCCTTCATATTATAACCTCCAAATGGTCAGGGATGTGCCTACAGTTGATGGACTGGCTCAAGCTGTCCTACTTCAAGGGTCAGCTTGGATAGGCCATTATGGTTGCCGTCTTTTGGTGGCAGGTGCTTTTTGGACATGTTTCCTAGGACTTAATTAAAGATGTCCAAAAGAGGAAACTGGTGTTGACTATTATAACAGGCCTTACATTGTTCCTTCAGCTTTTTCCAATTCTTATATATCTTCTTAGTATCCCAAGAAGGAGAGGCCTCCCCCCTCTATGATATGAGGGGCACTGAAGTATCAAGCTGTACTTTCTCCCCTGATTCTGCCCAATATGAAGGACTACACAACTGGTGCTACTTGCATTGGCTTGCCTAAACCACATGAGCATCCTCATACGTCCAGTCCAATGAGTTTGATCCAGCTTGAAGAGCCATCACCATGAACTGATCAGTTCAATTTGTAGTCATGGACTACTACATCTTAGAACTGATGTGTCTTCCTCCAGAATGGGCTCCACTAAGCGACCAAGCATTCTTCACAGAGCTGTTCAACTGTTCCAGAATTCTACTTATCTAAAGAGCAATAGAGCCTGTTCTTCCTTCAAAGAAAGTTGATTGGGTTCTATGGCAAACTTTTCCTTTTTCCAGAGGGAATGGGAAGCTTCCAGCTCATTTTTACATTCAGTAACTATAGTAAGTGCATCCAGTGTGTTAACTCATTCACTCCGGAGCAGCTCAGGAAATGCTGACTTATTACTTCCACCATACAAACAACAGTGCAGCCTGACCTCTTTTTCAGATAATCCATTTGTAATACCATACAAAAAAACAAATGTTCATAATTCTTTAACCATAAGAGTTAGACTAAAAATGTAAATACAAAAGTTCAGTAGACGCTGATCTTTCCAACGTTATAAAGGTTGATAATGTGCATCTAAGTTGTTATTAAATATTTACCAAGGAATGCTGATGTAATGCATATTGTTTACCTTTTTGGTAAAACAAATCACAATATCTTGGTGAACGTACCATGCAGACACATGCAGTATGTAAATAATTAGTTTGTGTGAATGTCAACTTTATAAGAGTACCATAACTATTACTGTGTGATGCTCCTTTACTGTGATATTCTTAGAAATATGATTAATATTATATTTTTTCACAATCTGATAATTAAAGCATAATATTTCATTGCCTGTAACAGTCAGAGACTACATATCAGTGTACAAGTTGTATGGCTCAATGTCAGCTTCAAAATTATATGTCGTGTGTTGTCACTGTACTCCCTTGCAAAGATATGGACATAGTAATGAGAAATATCCTAATTTCTATAATGCGACAAAATGCGACAAATAAGCAGAGTATTTGATTTCTGTCCTTGTCATAGATGAGCATTAATTTTTTGCAGAAATTGAGTTTTTGTTCTGCTGTGAATATCACACTTCACCCCTGACCTTGCACACACATAGCCACTGAAATATGGCAACTATGTTTCATTTTCAGAATCCTACAAGCAAACTGGGATATCTGTCCATGTATGATACTCACAATTCGTATAATTACTTGACGTTGTACATTTTAATAATGGCTTCAAAAGGATATCTCGCTCATCACCTTGCCATCTTTCCTAGCAGAGTTATTTACCAAAATATGAAAAAATGTAATACTTTTCATAACCTAAGTCATAAACAAACTGTGATGTCTGTACATGTGTATAGCATACATAGTTCTTTTTCCATGTTGCAGGTACTAATACTGTCTTCAAAATGAGGTCTTAGCATGTTGACATGCTCCCTAGCAAGTTATTAACCAAAATATGAAAAAGATCATAATTTTCATAACCTAAGTCATAAACAAACTGTGAAGTCTGTACATGTTTACAGCACACATGTACAGTTATTTTACCATCTTGTAAGTACACTGTCTTCAAAAAGTAGGTCTTGTTCAGCATGTTGACATGTTCCCTATGACAGTTATTCACCAAAATATGAAAAAATATCATAATTTTCATAGCCTGAGTCGTAAACTGTGATACCTGTAAATGTGTACAGCATACATATACAGATCTTTTACCATTTTGTAAGCACTAATACTGTCAGGTCATACTCAGCATGTTGATATGTTCCCTAGCAAAGTTATTTACCAAAATATGAAAAAAGTCATACATCTCATAACCTAAGTCATACACAAACTGTGATATGTGTACATATGTACAGCATACAGATAGTTCTTTTACCATCTTAAAATGAGATTTTACTCAGCATGTTGACAAGTTTCCTAGCAGACTTGTACAACAAAATATGAACATTATCATAATTTTCATAACCTGAGTCATAACATGTAATATCTGTACATATCTGGAATACACCATACAATTACAGTTCTTTTACTGTGTTGTAAGTAGTGAAAAAGGTTTTCATAAAATTCAGTATGGTTTTACTTACTGTGGCGGTCCTACTTGGTTATGGTTGGTTTCCATCCTTTGTCACTAGGTGCATGTTGCCAGTATATCATGCATTGCTGCAGTCATGCCATTGTGCAGATCAGTCAACAACAGGTCAGTGGCATCTTCAATTAGGTGAACTGTGTCATTTCTGGAAAGGTGAACATCTTCTGCAGTGATGCTGTTATTGCTGACTGCTGATCCACTAACCTTGTGCATCACTTTATTTATTGACTGGGAAAGTCCACTGAGTCAGTAACCCATTATCAGTGGAGGCCCAGGAAGAAAAGCTCCACAAGTAATACAGAGTATGCAAACTTAACAAAATTGATATTCGAGTACATATATAAGTAGAGATATGTAAATACAGTACAGTACAAGAGTACAATGTTAAGTATTGGCATTGCAAAATACAAGGCAAAATTTACAAAGATAAAAAGCAGAGTTATGCAGCAGTATCATTATAGTGTGCGTTCAAGAAAAATTGCACAACTGTAAACAAGACAGAAGTATTTAAAACATGGTATTTGTCATTTGAAATACAGAAGTAATTAGAGACAGTTTTAAAGTAGCCTGATTGTTTTGCAGGGGCAAGTGAGGTTATTTAGGTAATATGTTTTTAGTGCTGATTTAAAGGTTTTTATATGGTCAATTTTAGTTATGTGGGAGCATAAGGAATTCCAAAGTTTAGCAATGATATGAGAGTACAGACACTGTCCAGCTCTTTTGTTGGGTTTGGTTACTGTTCACAGCTGTTTGCTGGAGGATCTAAGTGTTCACGTAGGAGTGTAAGTTTGTAGGATTGAGCAGAGTGCTGGGCAGGTGTTAGGTTTAAAAATTAGTTTGTGGACTAACGTTAATTGGGTATAACAGAAATAGTTGGGGAACTCAAGCCAGTTCAGTTCTGAAATTGCTTGGCAGTGGTGTGAGTGGTTAGGCTTTCCTCAGGCAAATTTAGATATTTTATAATAGCAAGATTGTGGTTTATTGCTGAGGGATGAGTGAAGGTTAGTAAAGATGGCACTAACCAGGGTCTATATTAGATAAATGAAAATTTATCTTACCGAAAGCTGACATTATCGAAAATCCCAAAACTCGAAACTGCAATTGTGGGGGCCCCCCCACACCCCCCGCTAAATATATATTCCAATTCCGAGATCGCACTACAGTGAGAAAAGGGCAAATATTCCCATCTTCACTGAACTGCGATCTCACAATTCCGGTTTTGGGTTCCGGGATTTTCGCTCATGTTAGAGTTCAGTAAGATAAACTTTCGTTTATCTAATATAGATCCTACTACCATATACAGGGGAAGTGATGAATAAGGTACTGGCCGGTTTTGTTTTGCTGTGATTGTCTAGGTAGAGTTTGTGACAAGTTTGCCTAATTTAAAGTTTATTTTCTTTATTGCGTTGAGAATATGTGGCTCAAAAGTGAGCTTGTGTATTGTCATGCCTAGTAGTTCAGCTGTTTTCACTATTTCAATTTCTGTCCTATCTTTAGAAAAAATTTTGAAGTATATATCTGGTGGTTTTGTAGAGAATAATAGAAATCTTGTTTTTTGGCAGTTTAACTGCAGTTTTGCATTATTTAGCCAGGATTCTATAAAGTTGTGCATAAACCCATTCTGTAACCCTCTGGCTTTGTGCGCTGCCTGTTGGATGTTTGCATTTCTCCAGTTCTGGCGAGGAATTATGTCAGACCATACAAAATGACATTGTGACCACCACAACTGCATGTAGCCCAGTGAATACAGGAGTGGCCACACACCCGCACTCTCACTTGTCATTCCAATGCTCTTTTATTTTTATTTTACATTTGTTGACCGGGCTAGACTAACTGGATATATGTCCATTTTCAGTAGAGGCCTGGGGAGAAAAGCTCCACATAAGCAAAAATTTACAACTTCAGGTACAGATAAATAATTCTGTAACAACTTAAGGTACAGTACTATTTTGAGCTGAAGAATACTCATTTTATATAGACAAATATTATTAAAGGAGCAGAGGATAAGAAACAGAGCAACAAACTATTTTAAAGTGTCACACAAAAAGAAAGAGAGGTAAAGAAAAAAACACAAATAGATGTAGCAGCTCAAGGAGCAGTATTTAGCTGAGTTATACCATTTATCCTATAATAGCATAGCAACTTAAAGGGAAGCAAGTGGTAGTAAGTAAAAAGAAAGTTTATATGGATGTTTTTATGTGTTGAATAGATTACTGCTGCTTGCTAAGGAAGTACAGAATTAGAAAAAAAGAGTATGAGAGTGCAACTGTAAAAATACTAAAATAAAGTAAAGGTGAGACTACTGTATGAGGCATGGAGAGAGTAGGAATCCAAATGCAAATGGTAATGTGGGAAGGCTACAGAGAAAGTAGTGGTAAGATTAGTCTGGGTTACTACATGGGCATAACCAGTGGTTACAAAGGTGTTGTTTTTTGAAAATTTTTATTGAGGAGAGATGAGAGTTCAAAGGGAAGGAGGTTCCAGGATTTGCCAACAGTGTTGGCGAACAGAGAGTCACCGGCCTTTTTTTTTGGATTTAACTGTGGATACCAGTACTTTATTGGCTGAGCGAAGGGTTGTCAAATTACTATAAGGGTTAAGAAGGCTAGTAAGTATAGGAGAGTTTTTTGGAAGATAGAGGATATTATGGGCAATAATAAGTTGTTTAATTTGGAGTTGATTATGAAGTTCTAGCCATCCTAGTTGAGTTCTAAATGAGGAACCAGTAGCAAATCTGGCAATATTGTTGTAGGCGGTAGTTAGTTTGTTAAGGTTGCTTCTTGATAGGTTGGTATAGATGGGACAGGCATAGAGGAGGGTGGAAATTAGATGGGTGAGGGCAATAGTTGTTCTAGCTGTTGGCGTAAGGAAGTGTTTAATCCTATAGAGGGAGCTTAATTTTCTGTTTACTGTTTTTATTGTAGTGCTAATATGTATGTCAAAGCTAAGATTATGGTCTATAGTAACCCCTAAGAGCTTGGTAGTTGGGTCGGGAGATATAATGATACCATCATTGGATATAACTGTGAAGTGGATTGGGGGGACCTTTGCATGGGAGTGAAGAGTAGTAGTTTTGTTTTTTTAGGATTCAGTAGGAGGCTATGCTGTAAGAACCATCTTTCTATGCTGTTGAGCACTGTTTGGGTAGTGGCCTGAAATTGAGATGTAGAGGTAGCTGAGCATATTAGTGTGGAGTCATCAGCATATTGGATACATGTAGCTTGAGGAATGATCAAATTGAGATCATTTATGAAAATTGAGAATAGGAGAGGGCCTAGGATAGAACCTTGAGGGACTCCTAGGGTAATAGGAAGGTGCAAGGACAGATTATTTTCCCAGAGCACAGCCTGTTGCCTATCGTCAAGGTAGGATTTAAACCGCTTTAAAGCCTGTATATCTAGTGAGAGAGAACCAAGTACGTTCAGGAGAAGTTGATGGTTGACCATGTCAAAGGCTTTTGATAGGTCAATAAAGAGTGCTGAGGATAGAGTATTGTTGTTTCGGTTATTGTTAATACAGTCAGAAAAGGATAAGAGGGCTGTGGTGGTACTATGGTGAGGCCTAAAGCCATGTTGGCAGTTAGCTAGTAAGTTATTTTTTAGTAAGTGGTCTAGTAGTTGGCGGTGGATACATTTTTCCATAATTTTAGATAAAGGGGAGAGTAAAGCTACTGGACGGTAGTTCGAGAGTTCAGTTGAGTTGCCTCCTATGGGAGACTTTCCAGATAGATGGTATTGTTCCTTCCGTGATGGTTCTATTTATGAGGATGGAAATAGGAAAGGATATTGCTGCTGCAGCTATCTGTAGATATTCTGCTGGTAAATGGTCAGCTGAGGGGGTACAAGAGTTTAGTTTATGAAGAGTGCAGATGAGGGATGTTGGGACTGGTTGTAAATTAAATGATGGGGTTAAAGTTGACAAGGAGGATGATAGATATGTGTCCGACATCGAAATCCGCCCATCCAGATCGAGTGAGTGAAGACGCATTACGCGAACTCGAAGTGGCAGAACATGCGACAATGTAGAAGACCGATTGACGGATGATGACAACACCAACGCCGATGCCGACAGCTGGGGGGAAAGGCTGAGTATGTGGCAGCGTAGTGACGTACGGGCGCGGAGGCAGAGAGTGTGTGATATTGGGGATTGGGGAGGGGTGGAGTTAAATGAAGTAGAGGTAGGGAGGGAGCCATAGGGGAGTTAAGTTGTGAGTTAGGGGTGGGAAATGTTGTAGGGGGCAGGGTAGTGATTTAAGGGGTTAAGGAGGAGTTAGTTAATTAGGTTAAGTGAGTTAGGAGTTAGGTTAAGGGTGACGGTAGGTAGGTTAGGGAAGTGTGTAGTGGGGCAGGTGGAGTAATTTTGTCTGTAGTGTTTGTGTGTGTTAGGTTTAAGGTGGTGTGTTAGTGTTGTTTGTGGTTGTTTTTTTGTGGTACTGTGTGTTCTATGTGGGTGTGGGTGTGTGCAGTATTTATTTTTCTTATTTGTATGTGTGGTGTATTATTTTAGTGTATGGGGTTCCGTGTGGTTGTGTGGTCGTGGTTTTAAATGTAGTGTGGTGTGTGTGTGGTTTGTAGAACCGTTAACAGGAGGTAGTGAGTTGGCGAGAGTTTGGACTGCTTCACTGAAGAAGGTATTGAAGGCATTAGCAATATGCTTTGGATTTTCATAGTTGGATCCTGTAGGGGTGGGGGTTTTGGACCGTCCTGGGTGGAGGAGTCTGTTAATGCCTGTCCAGAACTTTTGTGGTTTATATTGATGGGTTTGCTGGTTGTTTATTATAGAAGTTCCTTTCATCTAGTAGTATAGACTTTTTGGTGACATTTCTCAACTGTCTAAATGTTAGTTGATCAGCAGGGTTTTTAATTGCTCGCCATTTGGCCCAGATTTTATTTCTCTGTATAATTTTGTGCCTTGTTTCTTTTGTTAGCCATGGAGCAATTTTTATCCTATTTCTCATTGAGCGAGATGGGGCATGATGGTCCAAGATTTTTAAGAATTTGGCATTAAAGTAGGATACAGCTTCGTCTAATTGGAGGTATTTTAGGGGTGACCAGTCACATGCTTTCAGTTCAGTTTGGAAGTTAATAGGGTTAAAGTTTTTGTTGGACTGAATGGTTTTATATAAGGTTGGTTTATGAGTATTCATTTTTTGTCTGATTATGTAGGTCAGTGAGTGGTCACTGATATCATCAGGAAGGATTCCTGCATCATAAGAAAGGGGCTGACTGTTTATTAGTATCCAGTCTAGAGTTGTTTCTTTGTTGTTGGGTTTATGGATCCTGGTGGGGGAGGTGATAGTTTGAGAAAAAACATGTCACTGTCACAAGGTAGAAGCACCTGCACAGGGAAGAAATGTAAACAGATTGCTGGTGATGCTTGGGAGATTTATTGGATTACTGCATGTTTATGTATATAATATGCATTACCTTGTTTGCCAGTTCAAATCTTCACTCGTATCCACAGTGGCATTATTCTTTTGATACAGTTTATTATTTGCACTGATGATGCAGAGGTACATACCTTCCAACCAGGAAAATACCAATTGATACACACTATCAGAATGGCAGTGGGTACAAATCACTGTAAACAGACATTCTTGGCCTATCCAAAATACTGCATGAATGGGTACTGACAAGGGGCTAGAGAAAAGGCACATGTAAAGAGAAAAAGCAGGGTCAGAAAGAAATTTGGGGGAAGGGTACTTCTGCATGACTCTACATTAACAGAAACCAAAACCTGGCATGTGCATTCATCAGTGTGATAACGACTTTTAGTAATGTGAATAACAGGGGCAGCTGCTGAGAGTTTTACCTGACAAGTGATAATGACTCAGTGTTATACTGTAATTGCATATATTGTAAATGAATAATGTGATAATGACCTGCATTTCATTACTGCAAGGTTGTGCATGCTCAGACAAAGGTGACAATTGCTGCATATAACCTGTTGAGTAGACATTCATTACATTCCTGGTGTAGGTGTAATGTAAGACTGAGTTATTACCATCTGTTAGGAAAAGACTGGAGTAATTCACTAAAAATAGTAGAACACATATATTAATTAATGAGCTCTTCCTTTCAACTAAATTCTACACATGACTGACAAAGCCAGAAATACTGTCCAAAATTTATGGTTTCTGCACACCTGAATTAGTGTATAAGTAATAACATTTATCTCACTTAAGCCGTTCCTCTCACCCAAACATGTTGTGACATATATGTAACGTATCCACTTGAAAATTTCAGATTAGTAGCCTATTATTATGGTATTTTTAGTACTAATTCTGTTGGTGTAGATGGCCAGACTATAGCTATGGTTTGCAAGCAGAGACTGAAAGAGTTCATTGTGCAACTACATAATGAAATTCACTAGCACCTACAGCCTCAACCCTATGTACTAAACTGCTGTATGTTGGTATACATATATTTCTATCTACATCTCTCGCCTTCCTTTTTAATCTGTAAATATATTTGTGTATAAGTGAAATACAGCATTCTAAAATAATTCTGAATGTGGATATCAAAGCAAATCGAAACCATTAACTTAACACTACTGATGAAAAACAAAAAATAAATAAGCAATTCTTTCCATTGAAACCATATTCCATGTCTCCAGGATTATGCAACATTATAATAGACTGTATTTAGTGGGGTGTTTCAAGAACATCACCCACCATGTTCCAAACCATTGAAATATAAAATTCTGAAAGAATTCTGAATCTGGGTATCAAAACAAATATGAAACATGAGCTTACCATACTAAACAAAAAAGGAAAATAAATAATGTTTTTCCATGGAAACAATTTTCCGTATCTCCTGGTTTGTGCAGCAAAGGATTTAAAGTATATATTTAGTAGAGTGTGGGGGAACACATCACCCGTGTGTGTGTGTGTGTGTGGGGGGGGGGGGTACCTGCATGAATACTTTTTTTTGCTTTATATTTGCATTCAAATATGCATTCAGAATTATTGAAATATTTTGTTCTTTAGTTTTTTGGAGCTTTCAGGATTTTGGCTGTAGATTTACTAACTTCCCTCTTTAAGTAATAAATCAACAACTTTGTAACAAGTGACCAGAGTCTACTGTATATATTTCCCTGTGGATATAAAATGACAAGGTCAGTGACTAGGCCAGCTGCACTCTGTGTTTGACAGTCTGCACTGATTCAATATATTCTCAATATAGTTCCCGGATGGACTCTTTTTCTTTACTACGCAGAGGCACTTATGAGTGACAAATGTGAATCTGGTCTGTGCAATGCTCAAATAAAGTTCCAGTTGTTATAGGCCATATAACACAACAGAATCATTTTTTTTCCTGAGCTTTGTATTCATTCAGGTGTGCTGTAATATGTAAAGAACTAGCCTAGTGAAGTTCACATTCCTCATTCTTTAGTTTGTGTGATCAGTTCCTGCTAATATTGATCAACAGTTTTAAGAGCATCTTCCAGGGGTTGTTGAGCTGTCTGGCCACTGCTTTTACCTTTCCTTCTTTCGTCATTAGATCAGAAACCTGCTGTATACTCACTATTTTTGGGGACTTACATAACATGCAATTTGTTGTTTGTGCATATTACAAATTTTTATCTGCCCTTCCAATCGTTTAGAGGACATATGACGTGTTCTCTTTCATACCCAAATAATGCTTTCAGGGATGTAAGGGAAGTAACATTTTTCTCCTGCCAGCCTCCAAATCTGTCTCATTTTGCATTAGGCTTTTCTGTACTAGTCTAGTGTCTTCACTCTGACTTATGTATACTGTGCTGTAGTTTTACATGAATGAGTCAGCATCTATTATAGATATTCAGTATGCCCATCTGCCTAAAATACAAAGAATTGTTGGGTAAGTTTGCTTTTTTCTGTTTGAGTACAAAATTTCTTGTATGAAGAGATTTCCTGAGCTGCTTCATCCAAAAATACCTACTGTCAGCACAGTTGCACGAAGGAATACAATAAGGTTGCCACCTATCACTGTGGGTGAAACCAGGCTTAGGCCACACCCCTCCCACCTTACATAACCCCACCCATGTTCCACCCAATTTCTACCCATTTCATGATGTCATCATCACATCACACAAGGGGAACACCCTTCTTTTTCTGGTCGTAATGCCTTTTCTGTGCAGATTTACTGTACTTTTTGTAAAAAAAAAAAAAGCATAGTAAATACGCCTATTTAACAAACTCTGATTGTCTGTTTCACAGAATACAAGCGTTTGTACAGTGTTTTCTGAACTACCGGGCAATCAGTTTGATTTCCGGGTAGTCTGGAAAAAAATGGATAGACGGCAAAGCTAGAATACAGGGAAATTTAATTTCTACCTTTTCAAAATGCTTAGTTTCTCTACTGCCTCAATCTTTCCCAGAGTTGTTTTCATACTGATCTTCAGCTGCTTATCCCCCAAATTTATATGGCTTGCCTAAGTTGGTATATTTTGTATGTGCTTTCCATGTAGATGTCTTTTAAACTGTTTCATTTTACTTGCTTCCTGTGGAGTTTGTATTATAAATGTCATCTGGGAGGTAAGTAGTTTATGTTCATATTATTGTTTTGCTTTAATGAACTAGGTGTCAAAGTCAGTCAGTTGAAAGAATGCATATTGCAGTTTATTGCCGTAAAACAGCAGAATTACTTGTTAACTCATGTTGCATGCAGGACGTCAGTGCTTTGCCCAGCTTGAATTTATACACATCTACATAACTATATCTGTACATAGCTGCTGCTGCCAGGGATCACTTGCTTTCACTCTTCGCTCTCTCTCACTCACACACACAAGCTTTCATGCTTTCATTCATGCATTCACTCAAACACAGAAACATACGCACTCGCACTTCAGAAAATGCATGCTAACACAAGTCCTATTTCTGGTTTTTACAACAGCAGTATGTTACTATTTTAAGCCTTTGTTCTCCCATTATTGTAGGCTTTAACCAGATAACTTAAGCTAATAGATTGAGATTGAGAGGTACACAAATTTCTTTACTGCTGCCACTGCCAGGGATCGCATGCTTTCACTCATCACTGTCTCACTCACACACGCATTGCTTTCATGAATGCAATCACACACACACACACACACACACACACACACACACACACACACACACACACACACACACACACTTTTTTCAGTTTCTTTTACTTTTTATAATCAGTGGTAAAGCAGAGAAATTGGCTAGCTGTGACCATTCAGAAGCACAGAAAGGGTGCACAGTAAGCCAATTTTCTCTAAAAAAAAAAAAAATCCATGTAAACAATAGCAAACTCCACTGCGAAAATAAAGCTGAGAAGATAAAAGTTTGGGTACCTTTTCAATTTAGTTTTCAGCAGTGGAGTTACATTTTGTTTCTAAACGTAGTTGCTCCTAGAAGACTTTGGATTTAATGTACCAGGATTGCTACTGCTTCAGGGAGTGCTCGGATGTAAACTTAAATGCACCCTTTGGTGGTACTCTGGTTTAATGAGTTAATGTGCCACTAGATGACTCTTCCGCAGGTCTATCTTGTGCCGCAGCCTGCATTGATTTTTTTCACTAGATATGAGGGGTGCCTTCTGGCACATTGTTGTCTGGTGTCTACACAGATTTTTTTTTTTTAGTTTGAAAGCACTTCATTTTCAGCACAAAATGTTGCCGTTTCATTTTTTTCAAGATGGTTGCACATTGATCAACGGCTTAATTTCAGCTCTTCTAGTGTGAAAAAAGCAACTGATAGATTAGGGCCAGTAATTCTGCCAGTTTTAGTAAACTTCAGTTACTGGTTATTAAGTACACAGCCTGGATTCCAGCAAAGAAGAAACTTAGAGAGCCTGAAAGAAAATCTACTAGGAAAGGTGACGAGAAAACACTGACTAGGAATAATCCTGCAGCTGTTCAGCAAAAAGCAGTTCAAGCTCCAGCTTTGGTACAAGAGATGGCTTTTAAGTAATTTAGAAGAAAAAAATAAATGTGCTCAGAGCTGTTTAAAATAAAAGAAACACTGAAGGAGTACATCAACTAACAAAAGGCTGGAAAAAATGGAAGAAGTTTTAAATAGGTATTCAGATTGATAAAACTACAAGACTCAGAGATCAAAATGAAGAAAAGGCTAGCTGAGTATGGTAGGGTTACAGAACAGAGCACACAGAGAAAACTGCTATTTTCTGTCATACCAGAGAAAGTGGAAGGAGCAGAATGTATTAATTAACCTTATGAAATCACAAGTAAGTAACTAGGTTGTTTTTTCACAGTATGATTTCTTAATTGAAAGGGCACATCCTGTGTAAACTTCAAAGTTGGCAGCAGAAATAATTCATCCTGAAAAAACTGTGGCAGAAGGGCAACGTATTAAAAATTGGAGACACTAGAGCGTTTGTGGAAAATGATTATTCACTGTACCTCAAGCAGAAGAGTAACAAATTTCTCCTATCAGTCAGGGAATGTCAAGAGACAGGTTTGAGATTCAAACTGCTGGAACCAGCTGTCTTCAGAATATTTTTTTCCTGGAGGATCAAAGTCATTTTTGATGCAGAACAGGCTAAGGAAGCAATACAAAGGTTTGTCCAACAAAAAGTGAGCCATAAAACAGAAGGGTACTCTGCTTCTCACTCTTCTGATAATGAAGCTGTGATGACCCACCACTGGACCAGTAATCAAGGAGCCTTAATCCTTACCACTGGCACCAGTGGGAGAAGTACACTGGGAGGATGACAAGTACACATACAGTATTTCCAGATGTAGCTCTCTGCATCAAGTGCAGTTTCCCATAAGAGCACACAGAGACCACATTTAGTCTGGGGCTGGTTTCTCTCTCTCTTTCTTGAAATCCCCAATAAGACTCCCAACTGGCACAGCTATAGAGTTGAAGTCTCAGCTGAGTGGCCAAGCCAAGACTTCCAGCACCCTCTCTCTCCAACCAGTGCTCCGTGTCATTCCCCAAGTAGCTGACACACACACTGTTTGAGGTTTGATTTACACACACACACACACACACACACACACACACACACACACACACACACACACAGAAGAAAGGCTTGCACAGGTTTACTAGCTATGCCCCCTTTTGCCCAGACTATAAGGTAGTTATCACTGCAACCAGCCAACTCCTTATCAGCTACTTTAAGGCCCTTAACAAAGGGTGTCCAGTGTTACTGTGTAATATTAATATTAATACAAATGGTAGTTTGACCAAGTGCAAGACTATTAGGAGTGGCCCACATAGTGTCAACAAATAAATATGCAAGTACTCTCAAAGCCTAAATATCTCTACACACATCAGCCACAATGAAATGTTTAAATAAATTTAATAATAAAAGAACAAGACAATACTAAATATATATTCACAGTGACATCAAAGTTCAAAATCATAGGAAATATTTAAAACAGCATTACAGGGCAGTCTCAAATAAAGAAAAATATCTAAACTAAGCCTTGCTATATTCCTGACTTTATCTAAGAGAGTTACTATACCCTAGAAACTTAGAGCAAGGCAGATGTGGTGAATGTTTTTTGTCAGGTCAAAGACAGAATACGGAATGCCCTGTCTCTCTAAGAGACTTCTGAAATTAATATCTTAATTATTACTGCTGGGATAGCTTGCAGAATTACATCATTTCTTGTCATCTGACTGTATCCCAGGCGAAACCCCCCTCCCCACTGCAGGAATCTGGCAGTATTTAGCATCTACCTGTGAAAATACATAGACCTCAAATCTTTGGCAGATGCTGGAAGTCATAAAACAATTGCATTCCTTCACATTTCAAGACTAGTAATTATTTCACCCTAGAGACAATACAGAAAGCTCCATAGTTTTAGACACTGTATCTCCTTGCTGCATTGAAACTGAAAGGTACCATCTTTTATGGGGTAGCCATAAAGTAATTTAATTTCAGTTATTTTTCTATAGTTAACCTCCTGTGTTCCAGTTTCCACTATTAGTATATATATATATATATATATATATATATATATATATATATATATATATATATATTTAAACAGTTACAGCAGTGCATGTACATTCCTATTCTTTTCCAGTAGGGCACACTGTGTTTAGATTTTAAGCACCTTTTTAACATGCATGTTTATACAAATCAGTTTGATATACACATGACATACTATTCTAATACATTTATAATGCAATCAGCTTACACAAATAATTTCGATATTCAACAGTAACATATAATTATTTACAAAATTCCAGCTAGCTGGGCTGGCAGTGTCTCCCTTTGTCACACTTCTTCCCCCTTGAAGACTCAAGTTAGTTTTTCAAGTGACTCTTGAGAAACATTGCTTGAGAGGGATGAGCCTATCTGGGATTACATTACCCCATACCATGTCTTATGATTTCAGCTGCCTTGGTATTGTGAATCCCAGTACATTGTTGCACTGTTCTATCATATGCCTGCAACCGTAGGCTCCATCATAGTAATTTGGGATTTTGCTGGCTGGCTCCCTATAGCCATGGATTCTCCTCAGACTCCTCTTGCCTTCTGCTGCAAATACTTAGCACAAGGCATGCCCTGTCATGGTAAGCATACCTGTCAACCTGGAAACATCAAAAATCTGAACAAGGCCCATGAAAAATAGGTACACATCTGTATGCTGATTAACATAAAATTTGTATACATAATTATGTAACCCCTCCTACTCCAAATGGAATTGTGGAATACCAATTTTCAAATGCAGGCTGAAGAACAGACAACTAAAATATGGCACCAGAGTCCCCTGCAGCCATTCCAGTGTCCCATTACCTGGCTGTTTCACTCCATTTACCATAAACACTAATGTGTGCATACTGCTTTACTTCTACAATGATTATTTGGATTTTATTTTTATATTTTATAGCATAATGCACAAACACTAATAGATATCCGCTAAACAGAGCAATACTGTCTCACAATGAAAATAGACTTGGCATTAAAACTTCTCTGCCCTTGAAACTCACATTCATTGAAACAGCATTAAAACCCACACCACATCCAAAGAAAATGCATCTGGCCAGTGGTGGATAAAAGATTACCTTTGGGCTGTTTTGAAATCATAGGCCCCTTGCACACAAAACAAGAAACATACACATGTTCTTTGATGCACCTTCCTGACTTTATTAAATTATATTCCTTGTATAATACAGCACACTTGTTAGAGCGCATTTTAAATTTGTTTGAACATTTTTCCAGTAGGTAATGAAACAAAATGCATGAACCAGTAATGACAAAACTGCCCAGTTCAGAACATTTCCATCATAGAAGTCTACTTCCTCACACACACACTATATTTCAACAAGAATTAAATGATTTGGAAGAAAAACTTATAGCTAGAAAATATAATTCAGCAGAAATTAATGATGCATTTAATGATGTTATAAATATGAGACACAGTTCTGCATGTCCAATTTTTTCAGAAAATGGTACAACCGAATATAGATCTAGAAGCATTACCAGCAACATTAATGAAGGGAGTACCAGGTTTACTTTGCAATTTACCAAAGATATGGGACCTGTTAGAGACGTTATCTATAAGTATTGGGATATCCTTAAATTAGATCCAGAAATTTCCAAACATCTGGCACCTAAGCCACAGTTTGCTTATAAAAATTTAAAGAATTTACATCAAATGTTATGTTGCACTAGTAATTCTACAGATAATAGTCCCAGAGACACTAATGGGGTTAAGCCTTGTAATAAATGCAATTTTTGCACTTACATATGTAATATGACCATTTTTATACATCCAGTTACAGGAGAACTTTTTCATCTAAAAGTAAATGCTACCTGCGAAACCAAACACGTAGTTTACATTGCTAGATGTGTTGTATGTTTGTCATTTTATATTGGCAAAACGGATAGAATGTTGAAAGAACGTATAAGGGAACATTTGTACCAAATACGTATCCAATCAGAATTAAATGCTTTATCTAAACATGTTTTGCACACAGATTACACCCATACATTTACGTTTTCAGTTTTACAAGTAATTCGAACTAACATTAGAGGTGGAGATGTTAGAAACATTACTGAGTCAGCGGAAGCACAATGGATAATTAAAACGAGAGCACACATCTCCCCAGGTCTCAATGACAGGATTCCGATAAAGCCAATATTAAAAAATAGAAGACATAAAAAATTTTTAACTTAATTCTGTCTTCAGTACTATGTAGTTCTTGTTTCCTCTCTATATATTTTATTACATTTATTTCTTTTACTATACATATAGATAATTTATAAATTTTTTAAAATTTTTTTAAATAGAGTGCTTTTGTATATTATAAAATGTATATTAATTTATACTTGTATTATATTCTTGTTTGAGAATAGAAAAAGTATAGATTTGATAAGGCAACTGTTCATAATGTGCTTGATCTGAGACAATAGAGAAAACACTATTTCTTTAAATTAGAAATTATTTTTATTGTCAATTAGCACTTAATTGACTAGTTTATTTCAAAGCATTGCCTATATAAACACTGTGTTTTATTGTAAGTTATATTGGTTTGAAAAAGCTTATCAGCGAAAGCGCTCACCATTTGTTTCTAATAAATCTGTTTGTTCGTTATTTGGAGTTCTTTTTGGAAACTACTTGGCTTTTTGGATTTTTGTGTCAGGTCTGAATAGACTTTCCTGCAGTCGTTTGCCTTGAAAAAGACAGTATACTGAGTTATCTTTTGATGTCCGAAGGGATACACTACAAACCTAGCAGCACACGCAATTGAAGCTTAAAACGGTCTGAAGAGACGTACCAGAAACTTTGTTCTGACACAGCAGCTTCAAGTGGTTTATTTCATTTATTTTTACAATAACTTGGTTTGTTAACACGCTGAAGCACTGTATCTCCCGTGGGTTATTTTATTCGTTATATTTCTTTTACTTTTAATTTTTACCCACGGAGAACAGATGGCAGAACAAAACGGAAGTGATGTAAATCTGGAACTTCCGTATAATCCACAAAACCCTTCTAGTAAAAGGTTATCGTTTGAACGATTACAACACTGCATAGATAGCAGCGTTAATCCGCTTTCTGAATGTACTTTTTGTTCAACTGATTTACAGCCGGTAACCAACAACGAGGACATATACAAGTTGAATTCATAACTTAACGTTTTGGAAATTGAACTGCTAAAACTGAAGCGTTTGCAGATGCAACGCTTCCACTTTGAAATCTGTATTAACAAGAGAATCATTCCACGGGGACTCAGAGTCCTAAAGATGCCTACAACTCGTGATTCGTTTCCCGAGTTATTGAGACGCTGGCAGTTGCTAAACATAGAGGTGAGCCTTGACTACATGAAGCTCATGAATGAATACTTTATGCCTGAAGAATTGACTTTAAGTGACTCTATTATGAAAAGACAAACAGAACTGTACAGTAATTTCAGTGAGCAACTAGTAGACTCTAAGTTAGAACGTATTATGGATAATATAATGTTATTTGAAAAACGTCTGTTAGAACAAAAAAAGCATAAACTTGCTAGGGATAGCTTTGATTTTTCTAACGGCCAAGTCTTCACTTGGCCAAGATATAATGCTAATAGTTCTAATCAAGATAATAGTGGCAATTCAGCATCTATTAATAATGTAACCAACAAAATGTCTAGTGAAGTTTCTTCTACAATTACGTCAAATAATGACATAAGTACAATTGAACAAAGTGCACAGACTAATAAGTCTTCAGTGAATGAAGCCTTTATTTCTACACAAGATCATGTTGTTAAACATATAGCTATGAGCCATGCAGGTGATAATAATATTATGCCTATTACATCTATCAACCAGTCACAGGTAGTTCGCAGTAAAATACGGAATCTACCTAGTGGAGTAGAAAGCGAACTATCACACCCTTTCCCGATAGCAGACAATTATCAAAAAGGCAGAAACCGCTCAATGAGCAGGGGCCGACAAAAACGCAAAGCCCCTATCAACGAGATCAGAGAACCTACTCTGAAGAAAATGTGGCAAAAACTAACTTAGTTTACAATTTGTCACATAGACCCTTAGATAAATATGATTTAGAAGTACTTAATAAGGGATTGTCTTTCATTCCATCCACGGAGAATAACATTACAGACATAATTCTTGACTTGAAGATGTTCACAAGGAACTTACAACTCAAAGTTATGTTCTCAGGACAACAAAGTTTTAGTAATAACAATATTTTTAAGAAACCCAGCCTCATGATACACCCAACTATAGAAGTCTTCAGTAAGATAGTGGAGAATGAATTCTATAATATTCATAATAAACAAACCAAAAGTAAGAAATACAATTTAAATTATAGACAAAGACAGTCTTTAGATTGTCTAATACATGATAAGAACATCTCTATAAGACCTGCCGACAAAGGCGGCCCGATTGTTATATTTGATAAAATTGATTATGATAATAGAATGTTGAATATGTTAGCCGATGACAAACATTATCAATTGTTAACATCTGATGAAGTGGAATGTATAATCCAAAGGGTCCATAACAATTTATTAGATATGTATAAAATGGGGTTAATGGACTACCAACTATCTGATTACTTAACAATAGATGAACCAGTCATTCCGGTTATAAAAGGTCTACCCAAAATTCATAAAAATTCACTTGACCCCCCCCCCCCCCAATGAGACCCATAGTCTCGGGTCGAGGTTGGGTGACCGAAAATATATCCTATTACTTAGAGAAAATGTTGAAACCCTATGTTTATAAAAATGGCATCATCCTAAGAGACTCTAAAGAATTCTTATTGGATTTTTATGACGCCACAAAGACATGTAATGGTGAAAAGGATCTTTACTTGGTTACCATGGATGTAAAAGCATTATTTACAAACATACCTAATGATGAAGGCTTACTGTTCATTCAGAAATATTTAAGTTCACATACTAATTTAATGCCAGTAAGAATTGACTTTTTATGTACATTGTTGGAAATGGTATTGGAAAGTAATGTTTTCTTATTCAATCAACAATACTTTTTACAGAGGGATGGCGTAGCTATGGGCACTCCTTGTGCCAATAGCTACGCCAACCTAGTAATGGCCTTTTGGGAAGAAGATAAATTACTCAATCTAGACCTTTATAGAAAACATATAATTTTTTACAAACGTTTTGTTGACGATTTGTTTTTTCTGTGGCATGGAGATATACATAAACTATTAATGTTTGAACAACAAGTAAATGATCTTACTTCATTCCTGAAATTTACTATGAATTATTCAGCTACAGATATATCCTTTTTAGATGTTAATATCTGGCGAATGAATGATGGTAATTTCAATACAGGGGTACACCGCAAGTTATGCCACAGAAACACCATATTACATAGAGAGAGCATGCATCCCTCACATGTTTTCCACAATGTATTGAAAGGGCAAGGTATAAGAATGTCCAGATTTAATCCATGCTCCCAAAAATTTCATCAAGAATTAAATGATTTGGAAGAAAAACTTATAGCTAGAAAATATAATTCAGCAGAAATTAATGATGCATTTAATGATGTTATAAATATGAGACACAGTTCTGCATGTCCAATTTTTTCAGAAAATGGTACAACCGAATATAGATCTAGAAGCATTACCAGCAACATTAATGAAGGGAGTACCAGGTTTACTTTGCAATTTACCAAAGATATGGGACCTGTTAGAGAAGTTATCTATAAGTATTGGGATATCCTTAAATTAGATCCAGAAATTTCCAAACATCTGGCACCTAAGCCACAGTTTGCTTATAAAAATTCAAAGAATTTACATCAAATGTTATGTTGCACTAGTTATTCTACAGATAATAGTCCCAGAGACACTAATGGGGTTAAGCCTTGTAACAAATGCAATTTTTGCACATATATATGTAATATGACCATTTTTATACATCCAGTTACAGGAGAACTCTTTCATTTAAAAGTAAATGCTACCTGCGAAACCAAACACGTAGTTTATATTGCTAGATGTGTAGCATGTTTGTCATTTTATATTGGCAAAACGGATAGAATGCTGAAAGAACGTATAAGGGAACATTTGTACCAAATACGTATCCAATCAGAATTAAATGCTTTATCTAAACATGTTTTGCACACAGATTACACCCATACGTTTACGTTTTCAGTTTTACAAGTAATTCGAACTAACATTAGAGGTGGAGATGTTAGAAACATTACTGAGTCAGCGGAAGCACAATGGATAATTAAAACGAGAGCACACATCTCCCCAGGTCTCAATGACAGGATTCCAATAAAGCCAATATTAAAAAATAGAAGACATAAAAAATTTTTAACTTAATTCTGTCTTCAGTACTATGTAGTTCTTGTTTCCTCTATATATATTTTATTACATTTATTTCTTTTACTATACATATAGATAATTTATAAATTTTTTAAAATTTTTTTAAATAGAGTGCTTTTGTATATTATAAAATGTATATTAATTTATACTTGTATTATATTCTTGTTTGAGAATAGAAAAAGTATAGATTTGATAAGGCAACTGTTCATAATGTGCTTGATCTGAGACAATAGAGAAAACACTATTTCTTTAAATTAGAAATTATTTTTATTGTCAATTAGCACTTAATTGACTAGTTTATTTCAAAGCATTGCCTATATAAACACTGTGTTTTATTGTAAGTTATATTGGTTTGAAAAAGCTTATCAGCAAAAGCGCTCACCATTTGTTTCTAATAAATCTGTTTGTTCGTTATTTGGAGTTCTTTTTGGAAACTACTTGGCTTTTTGGATTTTTGTGTCAGGTCTGAATAGACTTTCCTGCAGTCGTTTGCCTTGAAAAAGACAGTATACTGAGTTATCTTTTGATGTCCGAAGGGATACACTACAAACCTAGCATTGAAGCTTAAAACGGTCTGAAGAGACGCACTAGAAACTTTGTTCTGACACAGCAGCTTCAAGCGGTTTATTTCATTTATTTTTACAATAACTTGGTTTGTTAACACGCTGAAGCACTGTATCTCCCGTGGGTTATTTTATTTGTTTTATATATATATATATATATATATATATATATATATACATATATATATATATAAAATGACAGTAGTATGAGCCATAGGCATCTTGCACAGCTTCTCACACTTATTTTCATTTTCATTTTTTTTTAAGTGGGATGGACAAAAGGCCAAAAACCAGGGCCACATTTTAAACATTGCTTGTATAATTTTGGAAAAGTTGCTAGAATAAAATGTTGTGTTACCACCATGCATTTCACTGCCAAGTCTTGAACCCAGGACCCTGTGCACTATAGTCAGAGCAACATACCACTATGCCAAATCAGCAGTTTTCTGAAAGATAGGAAGACTGAAACTTAAATGGCTATAATCTAATGTATTCAGTTCTCACTTCTCACCATAGCTCTCAACCTCTTAGCACAAAAAACCTGGACAAAGCCAGTAATGGGGGAATACAACCCCAAAATAGGGACAAAATTCAAATACTGATCTTATAAACTTAGAAAATTGCTAGAATAAAATGTTTTGTGTTGCCATTTATTTTCTGAAGAATATGAAGTCTGAAATTCAAATACCTGTCATTATTTAGTGAATTCAATCCTTCAGTGATTTGCCACATAAATCCTGAAAACCACAGATTTTATGAGGAACAGAACAAAAATTTGAGGCATAAATTCACAAGTTGTGGTGGCTAGGGACTTTAGGCTCTTTTTACTTGTACCCAAGGTACAGGATTTGAGCCTGAGTGCCTCTAGCCACCAGGTGTATTCAGTTGGGGCATTTACACACACACACACACACACACACACACACACACACACACACACACACACACACACACACACACACACACACATATCGGTAGGTAGATACCTAAAGTAGCTCTACAGTACCTATGCAGCAGCATTCCTTCCAAAATGAAAAGTTTGCAACAGTTCCAAAACAAAATAAATCCACCATTCCAGATAAAAATACCCACGCAGCAGTTGTTCCGAAATGAAACGTTCAGCCAGGCTTCAGCCAGCAGCAGTCATTTCCATCACTGAAGCAGTTAATTGTTCCACATTGAAGCAGTTCAGTCAGCAGATCCATGCAAACAGACCAGTTAGTGAAAGCAGTCCCGCTCGCAGATCCATTCAAACAGTGCAGCCAGCTGGAAATGCGTGCACAGCCCTTGAGCTCACTTCTGACAGGATGACAGAGCTGACGTCATCACGCACATGATGATGTCAGCTCAAAAAGCGGGGAAAAAAAGCTGGGAAAAAAATTCAGAAATTAGGGGTGCCATTCAGGAATCATGGCACCCCATTATTTAGACCCCAAAACTCAGTAAAAAACGAGTAATTCAGTACGGTTGGAAGGTATGATGGTAAGGTTTCATGGTGTTAACATGATACAATTTGTGCCCCTGCCTCTTACCTAGCAGTTCTACCATGTAGTTAACAGCACTGACCTTACCACTTTGAAGGGTCCCTCCCAAGTACAGCTTGTGTCTGACAGGAATAAGAACAATAACTTGCTGCCCCACAGCATACTCTTTAGCTCGAGCATTCCTGTCATACCAGACCTTTTTCTGCTGTTGGGCTCCTGCCAGGTTCTCCTGGACCAAGCCCATGAGTTCCCTGAGCCTTGTCCTTAGGTTTAGGACATATGCCACAACAGATTCCTTGTGGGATTCACACTCACCCTCTCACTCAAGAAACAAATCTGGAGGTCTTCTCACCCTATTCCCATACAACAACTCAAAGGGTGAAAACCTGTGGAATCCTGGGGCACCTCTCTGTAAGCAAACAGATGTGGCAAATATTTGTCACACTCCCTCTTAAACTGGTCTGCAAATGCCTATAGCATGATTTTTAGTGTAGAGTTTAACCTCTTCACCAGGCCATTAGTCTGGGGATGGTAGGTGGTCTTCAGGTGCTTCACCCCACACTGTTTCCACACACAAGCCAGCAGGTCTGGCATGAAATCAGCACCTCTATCAGTCAGTATTATTTTTGGGAAACCTACCCTGCTGAAAATCTCTAACAAAGCATTTTCCACCTTTTCTGCCTCAATGAAGGACAGAGCCATCTCCTCAGGGTGTCTGGTAGAATAATCTACTACCACTAGGATATACTTCCTCCCTGTGGAACTAGAGTTACTCAGAGGCTACCTTCTGAAATGGCTCCTCCTCAATCACAGGCAAAGGCACCAAAGGAGCTTTGACCTTGTCTCCTGCATCACCAACCTTTTGACGCTGCTCACAGGTCCTGCAGTACAATGTTACATCCCTGGAAATCCCAGGCCAATAAACGTTCTGCATAATATGTCTCTCTGTATGCTTTGTGCCCATATGATCCACAAAGGGAATGTCATGGGCTATGGCTAGAAGTGCCAGGTGGTAGGCTCTGGGCGCTACCAACTGCTGTATTCTCTCACCCTCTAGCCCTTCCTCAGGGGTCCACTCTGTACAGTAACCCTATGTCCCAGGATACAGATTCCCATTTTCCTTGAGAATTAGACACCTCCCTGGCTACCTCCCTCAAGCCTTGTAATGTAAGGTCTGAGAGCTGAGCCTGTCTTAACTCCTCTTTGTAACCCTTCCACAGGAAGTCTGTTATCCTCTGAAAGCAGTGCCTCACTGTCAGCCTGGTTACTAGTATTCACCTCTGCTCTTGCAGTCACTCTGTCCAAGGGAACATCACTACACACCAGCAACTATGGCTCACCTTCAGGCTCACTGCTACAGAGTAGCTCCCTCCTTGAAGTAGCTACCTCACCAGTCCTGGTTTCAAGTGTGCAGTCTAGCTGCCCCCCCCCCCAGCCTACCATACCCACATGCTTGCTTCCAAGCCTGACTGCGTGTAATTGTATGCAAACAACTTACTGCATTATCAAAATCATTCCCTATCAGGACATCTGCAGGGATATCCTCAAACACACCTACTTGCTTGCTTCCTTTTCCACCCTCCCAGTCAAGGTGAACCCTAGCCAAAGGTATTTGGAATGGAGTCCCTCCTAAAGCTCTGATTGGAGTAGACTGTTTAGGCAAGTGGTACTCCTCTTTAACCATTCCAAGCTTTACAATGGTTAGGTCAGAGGCTGTGTCTCTTTTTGCAGTTGCCTGTTTTCCATCTACTAAGATAGGATATAACCTCTTGTGGTAGTTTGGTACCCTTGTTGTCTCGAGACAACTTACTGCTGGCATTTTGTCATTCCCACTTGCTGTCTCCCCTAACTTTTGTTCCCCACCTTGCCTCCGTGGACATCTATATGCTACATGGTCCTACTGGTTACATTTAAAACATTCAACCTTTGATCATGGCCATGTACCTGAACTAGTCGCTTCCCCTGTTACTGGCAGACTCTGTTGGGGAGGTTTAGGCTGCCCACCATGGGTTTCTTTAGACCCATGTGCAGCACTAGGTGTCCCTTTCCTGTGCAGTCATGCCCTGCTTACTAGGTATAGGTCTCCTTTTTCCCCATCTCATCTGTGGTATTACATTCTCTGTCCTCAGGCAAAGTGCTAAGGGGTTATACCCTCACCAAAAGTTCTGTCAGCCCTTCAGAAGTGGTGACCTGACACCCACTCACCCATTTATGAAAATAAGTGCATAACTCAGCAATATATTTACACACACACGTTCATCTGCCTTGTGTCTTTGCTCACAAAACTTCTTTCCATAAGCTTCAGGTGTTAAATTAAAAACACTTTAATAAATATTTCTTTACTTAGCTATAGTCTGTATCATTATCAGAAAATTTAGAAACAGCAGTTAACAGTTTTAGTATGGAGTAAGGGGGTTTGGAGCCATACCCAGAGCCTTTGGTCAACAGTATACTGTTTACTTACCCTTTCAAACATATTAATAAAACTATCAAAATTATCACCCTCTGTAAATTGTGAAAAAAATGTACTGACCTTTATTGCTTTTGGAGTTCGGTTACTTCCTTCCCCATTACCTCCACAACCCTGGCGAAGGGTCAGCATCTCTTTTTCATGTTGCCTCTGCCTGTCATTTTCTTTGGCTTCCAGGTGTCTCTGTCTCTCGAATAATTTGCCCTTTCCCACTGTAGTGCGATCTCGGAGTTGGTATATATTAATAGCATGGGGGTGTATGTATTGGGGGGTGCAGCCCCCCACATATCCAATTTCGAGGTCCGGAATATTCGACTTCTTGACCGTTCAACAGATTGCCTTTTCATTGTTATAATATCGTCCCAAAATATATACATTTAAACAGTTACAATAGTGCATGTACATTTGTGTTATTTTCTAGTAGGGCACACTGTGGTTACATTTTAAGCAGAAGCACTTATAAAATACCTTTTTTAACACACATGTCTGTACAAACCAGTCTGATATACACATGACATTGAGTTCTAATATATTTGTAACAAGCATCTTACACAAATCATTTCGATATTCACCAGTGACATATAATCATTTACAAAATTCCAGCTAGCTGGGCTGGCAGTATCTCCTTTTGTCACAGAAGCACATAGAGACAAATGTTCCAGAGGAAAGTGCTTGAGAGGCAGAAAAAAACAAGAGTTGGCTTGAAGAATCTGGAGTACTTTGGTTAATTCCCTTGGCTTAATAGAATAACATTTTTTGTATAAACAAGTGGGTTTTAAAAAAGAAATACTACAATGTAATGAATAGTTTTCCTTTAGCAAATAAATATTGATTGTGGGTTGAGAAGTACATTCTTTACTTATGTTTCCATGGAAACAAGCTGACTAAAGATGAAGGCAATACAATGAGAGGTTTGGCATCTTTTAGTGTGAGAAATGTAAAATTAAATTGTACAAGAGCACACAGCTCAGTAAAAATAAGGTTTGAAATTAATGGAAGAGAATAAAAGATAGCAGCTTTTCTGGTAACTAAATACTTTAATGCATTTACTAGAACAAGTGTATAATTTAGTTGTATTTAAAGATAGCCAGCACATTTTTCTTAAGGGCTAGAAGTTAATGTCTTCTGTAAGAATACAAGCCTTTTTTCACATTTGGGAGGGGAATAAAGATAAGACAAGAACAGACAGCAGTTAGTGTAAATAAGAGCACAGACAGTCACTTGCACTTTAATGTGGATAACCTTAATTTTAAGTTAGTTAATACCTTTGGGTGCAGCTGTCAATTTGGGACAGTTGCTCCTACAAGAGGGTTAAACTTCATTAATTGAATTTGTACATATAGTTTTGTGTGTTTGTTTTAAGTCAATAGGGATTTTTTTGCGGGTTTATTAAAACAAAGTCTTATAAAATGTAACATAGTTTCAAATGGAGACAACAAAAAACAACTGTATAAAGGATCAACCTTCTAAACATTAGTGGGTGCATGTAACAGAAAAGCTAGAAATAAACATTTAAAAAAGATTTCCTATGTAATGGGTGGGAATAACAACTTATTATCATAATGGCCACACTAAAATTATTTTGGAACATGAATGCCCTCACAGGTATAGACAAAAAAGGTAAGGGTTTTGAATTATATTAAGAAATAAAGAGTGCAAATAGCAGTGCTATAGGACACACATATTTGGAAAGATGTGAGCTGCGAATCTAATAAAGAAACTATTTCAGGATGAATATTCATCAGAATATCAGGGACAAGGGAAAGGGTAAGGAGAGTACTTATACTAATTGGTAGAGGAGCTCCAATAGTGACAGAAGAAGGAAAAAAATAGTAATGGTAGAATTGTGGTAGTAGGGGGCTTCTGGCAAGGGAGAAGGATTACAATGGCATGTATTTATATTCCACCTAAAAACTGCCATTATGGAGTTGAAGAAAATTTTTAGGAGAAATAGTCAGCTTTCAGCAGGGAATATTACTTACAGGTGGGGACTGAAACTTGATTTGCAAAAGTGAGGTTGTATCTGGGGACCTAGAAGGGAAAATGTAATAAAAGAGGGTAGATTTTTGAAAAAAAAATTATGAAAATAGTTGGTATGAAAGATGTAAATTCAGTAGTAGGAACTCTAAGAGAATTTACAAATTATTCCCCAAGGTACATTAACTCTAGACTAGACAGGAATTATATTTCACAAGAACATCTGCATTTAAAAGCATGCTTCAACAAGCATCCAGTAAATATCAGATCATGTGCCAGTAACAACTAAGATAAAAATGCAGAGCACTGAAGTAAAAATGAGACACTGGTGCGTCCTTACCTACCTGTTAAAAAGAGAGGAATTTAAGGACTGGGTCGTGGAAATTATTCAAGAGTTAGTAGGGAAGATAGAAAGTTCTTCAGAAGCTATAGCTAATATGAAGGATAAAATGAAAGTGGAGTATAAAAACAGGGTAGAAAAAAAGAAAAGAAAAAGAGATGTAGTTGAGAATTCACAGTAATTATTTAGATGGGCTGACAAAGGTTAAAGTATCACAGAACAAGAAGAGATGCAAATGCAGAGTGCCAAAGCGAAAGTAAGAGAGTATCTGGATAATACGCATGAGTTTAGTAAGGTTACTGTTAAGCACCTGTTTTTTGATAACTCCAGAGCACTAAAACTTTTAGCACAATGACTTAGGCAACAGAAAGTAGGTAGGGTTGTTGCCAAATGTAGGGAATGTATAACAAGAAAAATAACCAGAGATCTTGCAGAGGTATGACAGATATTTTGGAAATTTTATGAAGATTTGTATAAAGCAGAGGAATGTGGAAATCAATGAAAAGCGCAAATGGACATATTTATGGAAGCTTTAAATATGCCAAGGTTAGGGGTAGATGAGACTCAACAATTACCTGTTAAGATAGAAGGAGATGATATAAAATGGTGACATATAATCAATCTGCAAGAAAGTCTCCAGAAATAGATGGTGTTCCTGTGGAAGTTTGGAACCTAACAGGGAAGAAAGTGATAAAGATCTAGAAGGTTTTATTTAGCAGAATTTTAAAAGGAGAGAAAGCACCAACATCATGGAAGAAAGCTGTGGTCTGTAATACTTAAGATGGTAAGGCTCCATCAGACCAAGCTTCATATAGGCCGATTTAAATTTTAAACCATGATTATAAAGTGTTTATGTTTATAATGTAGAGTAGAATGAGATGACAAACAGTAATGAGCAGGAGGGAAAATTAAGGACATAGAGCGAGAGAGAGAGAGACGGTTAATTATTATTAGAAAGATGAGAATGTTATGGAAGGACACAAGAGAGAAAAGTAAATAGTAGTTAGTGTTGGCTGAAGAAATAGAAGAGCATAAATTAGTGGTATGGTATCATCAAAGTGAGAGCTTCTTTTGATGTTGGGCTATTACTACCTGCTAAGATATGGAGGTTTTAGTGAGTTTAGAGTGCAAAAGGCATAGTTATAGTGAGTAGATGGTCATGCATGTGTTGTGAGGGCTTTGCATGTACAGTTCCAAGTGTCTGATATTTTTTAGATTGGTCTTGAAATTGGAGAGGTTGCTAGTATGTTTACAGGATAAGGGGACAGAGTTCCAGGAGTGGGCTACATAGCTGGAATAGAGAGAGGTTCCTGCAGACAGGTGTGGTTTGTAGGCAGTGAGGAGCATTTTTATCAGACTGAAGTGGCCTAGCCTGTTTTGGCTTGTATGTTAATCTGTGGACCAGGAGTATTTGTGTGTAAGTGAGTTGATTAGGTAAGGTAATTCAAGCGAGTCAAGCTGTTTTAGGGCTAAGCAGCGTTGGGTTCTGTTTGATGAGTTGGTGGCAGATTTTGCTCTTTTATTGTAGCACTGGTTTGGTTAATTTTGGATGGAAGCTTGAAGGTTAAGTAGTACTGGGGAGCCATATAATAAAGTAGGGAGTAGGAGTGTAGAGGCCAGGAGTTTCCTGGATGAATCATGAATCAGTTAAGAAGGTTTTTGTATTATAGAATGCCCATAATTTTTGGTGATTTTTTTTTCTATAGGGGTGTTGTCAGACACTTATTGAGAGAGAGAGAGAGAACAGGAGCCCTATTTTTAATTGAATAGAAGCTGGGAGTTATTGAGCCAGCTTTCAACTGATGAAAATTACTCTTGGTAAGGTATTGTAGAGTAATTATGTTGCTAGCAGAGCAGATTTCTGTCAAAAGCTTTTAACACAGTCTCTCATACATTACTACTTAATAGATTATCACAGTTGGATGTAACCAGAAACACACCCAGTTATTCCAAATCTACTAAGAAGGTATATTTTCAAACTGTCAGATGGAAAGATGCTTATGCAACCCCCATACCAACACTTGTAGGAGTCTCACAGGAATCTACCCTAGGTCCTTTACTCTTCAACATATTCACAAATGACATGCACAAAGAAATCATACAGAACATTAAGTCAGTGTGCTGATGAATCCACAATAATATGTTCAGCAAAAGCACTCACCCAGCTCCAGTTTGGCCACAAAAGGAAATCACGCAAACTGAAAAACTTCTGCAGTCTGAATGCCAGAAAATAAAAGTATGGCATTCTGTCCTTACACTTGTCCTGACATACCACACTGACATCCCCATCCATATGACAAACACTACTACAGTCGAACAGGGGAAGTACACCAAGTTCCCATGAATAATTATCAACAACAGACTCAAGCTTGGTATGTGTGTTAGCTACAAAGTCACAAAAATGAATCAGAAACTGTTCCTGCTCTGTACAGAATCAAACACTACCTAACACACACAGTGCACACACGTATGGCTCAAGCACTACTTCTAAACCGACCCAGTACATCTCCAACCCTAACCAATGTGCTAAAAACTGTCCTGACCAGTAGAAAAATGGTACTTGTAAAGTAGCCAGATTTGAAGTCAACTCCCCCCACAGAAACCTATAGCTGCCTGATCCTAAAACATTTGCAGTGGTTAGATATCCAACAATTCCTAAAAATCACTCATAATGTCATATGCAAGCCAAACACCCAACAATTACTCATGTCATAAGAAGGAATGAACTACCAAGTAACCTGAGATCCCAGTACCTACACCAAATAGTCACTCTTAAATCAAACAACCATCACGGAGATACCCAATACTCAGTCAGCATTTCTAAAGTGTGGAACTCACCCCCCCAAGATATTGATTCTGAAACTAACCTTAGCAACACCCAACTAACTATTAACAGATAAAGTCTAAAAGAACCCACGTCGTAAACAGTGCATACTGTGAAACACAAGTAAAGTTTGAATTTGAAATCTTTTACAGCAATGCCTGTTATTAACTACTCTTTGAATTTGAAAACTGTTTAAACATTGCTTTTACATATTGGATAAATTGTTCAAAGTGCTATTCTGTAATATACAAGAGTGTAGTATTTACACATGGACATGTAACGTTGAAGCTTTTATTACTGTGCATTATATGATGAATGCAAATGAAAATTGTTTAACAATGAAAATTACTGCATGTCCAGATTGACTCCAAACAAATGTAAAATATCAGTGAAATTTATGTATGTGGAGTTTTTCTTCCAAGGACTCTGATGACAAGGGGTTCCCAGCCTAGTCAGACTATCCTGGTCAATCAGAGGAAGGTTTTGTTTGTGTCTTTCGGCTTTTCCCGGTTAGGGGTCGCCACAGCGGAACTCTGGTCCGCTAATGATTGGTAGCTGATTTTTACGTGCCGAGTTACCAGCCCTGACGCACAACCTTCAACGAAGGTACGCCCATTCACACGTCTCCATGCAGAAGATGCTCTAGCTGAGAATCGAACCGGACAGCGTCTTACTGTGAGGCGACAATCAGAGGAAGGTAATAAATAAAATAAAATAAATAAAATGTCTTGCATCATGACTTGCCAAAGAATGCATAAGCTATGTTTACTTGTGCCAGACGTTGTTATAACATTTTCAACTAGACTATTAAAATGTTAGTCTGCAATTGCTGTTGATAATCAGTATTAAAACCCTGTATTGTGTTTTATAATCCAGTCTATTTATTTACCTTCCATAGGCTAGACAACACAAAAGAAAATGTAAAAGCTGCATTTGCGGATGATTTTGATACTTTAAAGGCCGTTGATGCAGTTATGGATCTAATTCATCATGGCAACAGACAACTCAAGACTGTCACTAAGGTAACACATTGGAATGTTGATGAGAAAATTATATCTGTATGTATTCTTGCAGTAATATGTATGCTCAGATAATTCAACATTGTAGATTTAAAACAGATACTTTTTACAAAATAAAATAAATTATTTTAACAATGCATTCCTCTCTTCTCAGTAAGCAGCCTTTTTATTTGCAGATGTATTGATATCAGTGTATTTTACCTAGCTTAGCATTAGAATGTTGTCTAATTTCTTTGGGGCTGTTTCATTCAACAGATACAATGTCTAGAATGAGTATAAAATCTAGCACTTCAGCAGATTTTTACCTCACCCTCCCAAATATTTCATCATTGCACTGTGATCATGTGATAATCAGTCTAAAACTACTAAGAGCTTTTTCCTGCCTTTCATTTTATCATGCCTCTCAGTTCTGTCTAATTTTCAGGATATGACATTCCTGAATGTGCCTAATAATTCTGCTCTGTCCCTTGTAAAATCTGTGGTATTTTGAGGGAAACATAGAGGATTACAGGCACCAAACACTGCCATAGTTTACAGTTGCAGACTTATATGTCAGAATATGCTTATTAATACACATCACTTTACTGTTTCAATTTTTTGAGTGAAACCGGAGCAGTATTTTGAAAGTGGACATGATTCAGAGCATATCTCTCCCGAGATTTTTTGGCTTTATTCCTGATTCTTGAAGCAGGCAACTGAGAGATGTCCTTCAAGAATGCAACTGCAGTCATAACATGTGGGTTGTCCTGCCTCAGGCAGCCCTCGGTCGGCCGGATTCCAAAGTCTGGGTCCGCTGATGTCGCATTTCTCTCCGACCTCAGAGCGGCCCGAGTAGATAAGCATCACCCGATGCCATTTTCTTCAGTCTTTCTTGCCGCTGGTGCAAGCAGAAGCAGTTCGCAAGTGCGGTCGGTCAGCTCCTGTATTCTACGATACCGTCATCAAAAGCTAAGTACGTTGGGGACCTTTTCTTGCCACAGCCGATGTCAGAAATTACTGAAAAGTTAACAATTGTTTTTGTGGTAAACAAATACCTCATAAGGATTTCCACTTACTGCCTCCTTGCCTGGGCCCAGACCACGACGTCTCGGCCTGTGTAGCCTGTGCTCGCTTCAACAAGCGCACTCTCAGGCCGGGCGGAGTTCGCTGAAGATTTTTCGGCGATAATTTGCTTACACCATGCCGGGATCTTCCGACGGCATCCCAAAAAGCGAAAAGACCGGGATCGACATCCTCGCCCGCGTCTACCACCGACTCCACGCCAAAACCTAGCGAGTGCTCCGGTGCCCTCTGAGACGCCTTCCACGCCCGAACCGAAGACACCGCGTACGTGATGACGATCCCAGACATTACTCCGACGCCAGTTATAGATTTTCCTCCGGATACGAAACCGAGGAAATGCCGAGACCATTACTGTAGACAAGGTCACTCCTGCGTGGAGCTGCCAGGCCCCTATGGCCATGTCTATTAAGGCCTACTCTAGGGCTAAGGCAGCCAGCAAAACAAAGCATATTACTTAAATCCTTACCTCAGCCGACTCCAGAGACACAAATTATGTCCATGGCTGCTGATTTAATTTCCATGATTAGAGGTTCACAGGCCCATCCTGAGAGAGGATCCCAGCCTCCTCCTGATAAAGCCGGGTTGAACCCTCTGACCCTACTCCTTCAGATGAAGATTCTGAGGGCTCTGTCCACTGATAGCCAGGAAGAGCTCTTCCAGACCTATGAGGACTCGGATGCAGAAGATTCCATCCCTCGGCCTCCCTCCTAAGGATTCTTTTGGGGAAGTTCTGCACACCATGAGGGAACATTTCAAGTGGCAAGGTCAGGAATATTCTGATTCTAGGAAGCGCTTTTACTTTCCACGCCCTTAGACTTTTTCTCCCCAGCCTCCAGCACAGGCCCTTAGCTATTCCTCCTGTACTTGATGTTCTGGATGATTTGTATTCTGACTCTAGTGCTACCCCTGATTCTCTTCCTCCTGCTCCAGCCAAGCCAGACAGGTATTACAGGGTCCCAGAAACTCATTCCCATTTATTCAGGGCCCATACTGCTGATTTGGAAACTATTTCACAGGGGCCTAAAGGAGTTTCAGCCTCCACCTCAAAAAATCCTTTGCCCTCCAACAGGGAAGCTAGGTCATTAGAGAGATGGGGCAAAAGGTTTACACATCCACTACCTTATCTATGAGAGCTTTAAATTGCCTTTTTCATATGTTACAATATCAGGATTATCTGTTAGAAGATTTACAAAAAACATTAGCCAGTCCTGATCCTTTAGACAGGAAGACTTTGCAGGAAGCTGTACATAACACTCAGCAAGTAAGCAATCACTTCCTGCAGTGTGGATATGATGCACTGGAAGCTTCATGTAGGGCAGCTATGACAGGGGCAGTCATTCGTAGACATGCTTGGTTAAAAGATCAACCTCTACCAGATCATGTAAAAAAACTTCTGGATGCACCTTTGGAAAAGAACAAGCTTTTTGGTACAAATGCTAAGGATGTGTTAAAGACCATCAAGAAAAGCAAAATCAGTTCAGACTGTGAAAGATTCCTCCAGGTTCAACCCCCAGATTCAGTAGGAATTGGCCTTCAAAAACTGGTCCTTTCCTAATCCAGAAAAGTTTCAAAGGGGTAAGAACAGATGTGGCCGAGGAAGAGGCCAATACAGAGGCCCTTACAGGGGACGACAATGGCAGCCAGGAAACCAAAGAAGTGAAGCAGGGGTTTCACCTGCCCCACAACCACAATCTCAATGACTTTCCTCTACCGGGCTACCAGGGAACAACTAGAAGCTCCCTTGTGGGAAATTATCTCTGTTTGCAGAAAACTGGCACAGACTGACAAAGGACAAATGGATTTTGAACATTATAGACCGAGGGTACAGGTTTCATTTTCACACCTTACCAAGAAAACAAGGCATGCCAAACCTACCACAAAATCAGAGGGCAGAGGCTATCAAGCAAATCACTCTGCTGACTCGAGAAAGCAATAGAAAGAGTTCCACAACAAGAACAAGACCAGGGGTTTTACTCAAGACTGTTCCTTGTTCCAAGAAAAGAATCTCAATGGAGACCAATACTGGACTTGTCCGCATTAAATACCTTTCTCATAGTACCACAGTTCAAAATGCTGACTCTACAGCAACTCCTTCCCATGCTGGGCAAGGGGTCATGGCTGATTACTCTGGACCTCAAGGAGGCATACCTGCATGTCCCTATCAGACACAGCTGCAGAAGATACCTCAGATTTCTTGCAGGGCCAGAGCATTATCAATTCTCAGCATTGCCATTTGGCTTATCTACTGCGAGTATTTACAAAATGCCTGGCTTCAGTAATTGCTCATTGCAGGCTCCAGGGTATACAAATTTACCCGTACCTGGATGACTGCCTCATACAAGCGGACGACAAATTGAAACCTGGATTATGTCATAGCTCTGGGATACACAGTCAGCTTCCAAAAGTCAAGACTGCAGCCATCCCAGCAAATAATCTTCTTAGGAGCCAAACTAGACACAGCCTCTCAGATGGCTTACCTGACAGAAGACAAGCAAGAAGTTAACTCATTACTTCAAAGGTTTAGCAAAACACACCCAGATGACTGCAAGGAGATTCCTACAGGCCCTGGGTTACATGGCATCCTGCATTCTCCTGGTTCCATTAGCAAAACTACGCATGAGAAAGCTTCAATGGTACCTAAAAGCATTTGGTCTCAACACAGCAACAACTTGAGACAATCATACCACTCATTCCATGCCTACAAAAGGAATTCCTATGGTGGGCTTCGTGAGCCAGGCAAACAAAGGTATGTCATTCAAAACCACAGATAACACAGACCATGACTACAGAAGACCTTGGATGGGGGCGCATGGAAGGCAGGTGTATTCAAGGACAATGGTCTCCAAAGGAAACACATCTGCATATAAACCAAAAGGAAATGCTGGCAGTAATGCATGCCATCGAGGCCTTTCAACACCAACTCCACCAAGGCCATTTAATGATATGGACAGACAACACCACTGTGATGTGGTACATAAACAAGCAGGGGGGCACCCACTCTTACCCCCTTTGCAGACTGACATTGCAGCTGTGGGAGAAATCACTGAGCCTAAACATCCAGTTACAATCCCAGTTTGTTCCAGGAAAAGACAATGTGTTGGCGGACAGCCTAAGCAGGAATTTCACAGATCCACACGAGTGGAGGTTACAGTCTTCAGACAACTCACTTCGACATGGGGCAAGCCAGAAGTGGACCTATTTGCCTCTCACCTTAACCATCTTCTACCAAAATTTTGCACAAGGACATACCATCCAAAAGCTTGGAAAATAGATGCCCTCTCATTCAACTGGAACTCCCTAACAATCTATGCATTCCCACCTCTGCCACTGATGACCTCAGTATTACTAAAGATCAAAGCAGAGAAGCCCAAGGGAATCATAATAGCTCCGGATTGGCCAAGACAACACTGGTACCCACTACTACGGAGCATATGTCACACCAGGAGGTGGGCCCTCCCCCAGTGGCCCAACACAATTTCGAAACACTGCATCCAAATCTTCAGACACTGCAGCTAACAGCCTGGGAGATCCCATAAATAACTTCAGCTTATCTCCAAGGAAGTTCAGCGGATACTAACAGAGGCTCGAAGACCATCCACCAGAAAGGTTTACTTAGCAAAGTGGAAAAGATTCAGCAATTGGAATACCAGCAAGGGACATGATGCATCATTGTTGAACATCCCACTCATCTTGGAATATTTGGCAGATATGTTAAAGAACGGCCTCTCATATTCTTCCATAAAGATACATGCATCTGCTATTTCAGCTAGATGCAACACTGATCCTCCTGTTTTTTCTCACTCCTTACTAAGACAATTCCTCAGGGGAATCAAGAACATTAAGCCACCAAGAAAGGCCCCAGTGCCAGCCTGGGGCCTCAATTTTGTTTTAGAAAAACTGACTCTACCTCCATTTGAACCAGCAGCTTCAGTTGACTTGCAATTTCTCTCATGGAAGACAGCTTTCCTGTTGGCAATTACCTCAGCAAGAAGGGTTTCGGAGCTACAGGCCCTAATGGCAATACCACCCTTTATTGTTTTTCATAGAGACAGGGTTTCATTAAGGACCAACCCTACTTTTATGCCAAAGGTGGTATCTAGGGTTTCTTTAAATCAAGCCATTCATCTGCCTGCTTCTTCCCAATCCTGAGAATAAGGGGAAAGACTGTTGCATACCTTGGACATTCACAGACAACCGATACTACCTGGACAGAACCAAGGCCAGTAGGAGGTCTGAACAACTTTTGTAGCCACTCTGCAGTCCAAGGAAAAGCAATTTCAAAACAGACTATTTCTAAATGGATTGGACATTGCATCAGATTCTGTTATTCCTTTCATGGAAAGACTGTTCCAGCCAATGTCAGACCACATTCCACCAGAGCTACAGCCACCTCTACAGCATTCTTAAGAGGGGTACCTACCAAGGACATTCTAGAAGCTGCTACATGGAGCCATACATTCTCCAAACACTACAATCTCCCTCTATACTCCAGATCCAGAGCAGGCTTTGCTTCGGCAGTCCTGCAGGGTTTGATTGCCACTCCATCTCTTTCCTAGAGCATTCCTCCTCCCCCATGGTATTCCCCCTATGGTATTCTACCCACATGTTATGACTGCAGTTGCATTCTTGAAGGACATAGTACAGTTTTGTACCTACCATAAATGTAGATGTCCGGTAGACATGCAACTGCAGTCGGATTTTCCCTCCCTCCATACCCCTCTATGCCTAGGGTCCACTCCTATCCCTGTTCCTCTTAGCTGGGGATATCTGTTATGGTGTATTTGTTTTATTGCTCATTTATTTGTTTGGAATCCTGTTTTGTCTTCCAATTTGATTACAGCCTTCCTTGGAGGGCACCTGGTATCTAGGGCAAGAAACACTGAAGAAAATGGCGGCTGATGCTTATGTACTCCAGCCGCTCTGACGTCGGAGAGAAATGTGACATCAGCCGACGTCGGACCCAGACTTTGGAATCCGGCCGACCGAGGGCTGACTGAGGCAGGACAACCCACATGTTATGACTGCAGTTGCATGTCTATCGGACATCTACATTTATGGTAGGTACAAAACTGTACTTTATGCTACTTTGTTCTATTCCAATATCAAACTAATTGAAAAAGTCATTTCTGAGGTGATGAAGTCTTAAAGTTTATTAAGTTTTGTTTTCCACAAGATAAGGTGCCTTCATTCGTTTATTTCTTTTTCTTTAGACTTTTGTTAGGAACACAGGAATAATACTAGGCAATCAATCACAGGGGAGCATAAAATGTCTAGCCATATACACCTTTAAGTAGACAAACTTAAAAGTTCTTGCTGTCCTTGTCAAGCAGCTAACACTGCTTGCCTCCATAGTCAAGCAGGACCTTACAAAACAACTCTAGTGTATGTTTGTGTCTACCCATCCAGTCATCAAGGACTAGCATTATAAAAAAATGACCAAAGTAATACTTTGTTTGACCTGTAGTGGCAGTTTACTCCATAAGCTGAGAAAATTGGGGTAGGAAGCTATCCCTCCAGCAAGTTGCAGTAGAGGTACTGGTTTTGTGAAAAACAAGGCGTCAAACAGGATTTCTAGACACAGTCACCTCAAAGCAGCCAGTAGGCTACTGAGTATGAGGGTCGCAGTAATCTTTTAGGATAGTTAATTTTCTTGGTTGGAAATATTTGTAGCTTTTCCAGTTGAGCAAAATGCATGGATCTGTTCATACCAAAAGCGGCATTGTATTCATCGATGGATCTTGTAAGAGAAGAATACAGAGGAAAGATGATTTAATTGGATCTTGAAGATATTTCCTTGGTAATTGACTGGCCAGGTAGAAGGATTTTCTTACTATGTTGGAAACATGATAATCAACTGAGAGAAAGTTACCCACATAAGTATCTACGTCTGTTTATGACTATCTCTGTGTGAAGAGTACCGTTTGTAACATATGAGGAGAGAGCAGCTTTTTTATTGAATGCTACTGCATTACATTTTTTTGAACTTAACTTGTTATTGTTTTCAGTACACCAGGCATGTGCATATTCAAACCCTTACTGGAGCTGTTTAGTTTCAGTGGATGAGTGGATAACAGTACCCAACTTGCAGTCATCTGCAAACCTGGTCAACCATAATTCTGGGATATTGATTTTGGATGTTTGCAAAATAAGCATCAAACATTAGAGGGCCTAACCTTTTTACAAATTTGCATTCAGGCATTGGTGTCAATTGTTAACATATTTTCTTCATCAAAATACTCTTCTGATCATGTCACTCAGTAGTGAACCCTGGCATTCCTTCTGTTTAATTCCAAACATGAAATCCATGACTGTGGGGTCTGCCAAGAGTTTAATGCCAAGAGTTTACCGCAGTGCAACATTTCGAGTTACAGCCTCACACTGCTTGTTTCTTCTTTTGTGCAGAATTTACATGTTCTACGTATATCCATGTAGTTCTTTGTCAGGGTTTCTGGCTCCCTTTAGTATCCCAAAGCCTTGAGGCAACTGGACTGGCAAGCTTCAAAATTGACCCTAGTTGTGAGTGGTTGTACATTCTATATTGAAAAATTATATATGTAAAATTATATATGTACGTCTTCTGTTGGTTTCTTGCTGTTACTTGCATTTGCATGCAAGCATGCCACAGTATATTACCTCTTAGTATGACCCACTACTTTAATACTGTATTGTACTAAGTACAGTAAATACACTGAGACAAACTGCTTTAGTTAGTACGATTTTACTATTACATTTTTCTTTTGGATCTGCAAGCATGCAGTACAGATGCTGTCAGCTCCCTATGGCAAATTCCCAAAGCTGGTTTATACACACCCGTATTTATACCAAAAGTCTGATATTTTTTCTTAGTCTAATGTATTACAGTCTTCCTTTGTTTAACACTTTTCTTTGTTCTTCTGATTTATGATTTGTCCTTGATTCTTTTTCAAGTTCGGTGGTCCGAGGAAACTCAGGCTTGCATTATCTGAAACGTGGTGTTCCAGCACTATCTGAAACTTGATGTTCCAACTTTATCTTGCTTGATGTTACATCGCTTTACTTCGTTGATGTCCTTTCTAGCTGCCATCTGCAGGGTTATTTTTTTACAGACTTTGTTTCTCAATAACATACTCCTTTACATGGATGCCAATATCTAATTAAGCTATATATGTCTGCCAGAACACTTACTACTACCTAATTTTTCAGTATTTTATACTATTCTAAATTAACCTTTTATATTTCATATCATTCTTGCAGCTTTTTATTCAAGCTAATAATCATGCTAGCAACAGTTTTGAAAAGACAGTAAATATACCAAATAAAACAGAATACTATTATTCTTTCATATGTGAGTGCTTTGTGTGTGTGTGTGTGTGTGTGTGTGTGTGTGTGTGTGTGTGTGTGTGTGTGTGTAACAGCTTCATTCATACCATTCTGTATTATATCCCTATTGTGAAATAATAACACATACACCTTTGTCCTGTATAGTTTTTACACATTTCTGCTCTCTCTCTCTCTTATAGACCTCAGATAAGTGTCTTGGGACCCACCAATAAACAGAGTTTCAGTTGAAGTTGTATCCATTTAATTTAATTACCCATTCACTAGACCTTAAAGGCTACCTATGTTCACATTGTTGGAACCAGTTCTGTGATGGTTTGCCATTTTGTAGGTCTGTAATCCCAGGCTTCATCTGAGCACCTTACTTTTCTACCCACTAGACCTGTGTAATGATTGTAAGGGACTGGGATCCATGCTAAGTGTGAGCTGTCTACCACATAGGTAGGCTTGAGTTTTTTTGGGAGCCCAAAACAATTCCCAAGAATTTCCTCATGGTTGCATGTAATTCTTCTCTCAGATGAAGTCTGCATTTGAGATGCACTACAGTTTGTTCCTGTCCTGTAGAGAGACCTAGCTGATTATAGCTCTCAGACCTTGGTTTGAAGCATCAACCTGATAACTTGTACTATGAAATACTGACTGTAAACAAAACGTTTCAGTACAGTGGGCCAACTCAAGGAATCTTTGAACTTTTGGAGTGCCTGCACCCAACCTTGCTCCAAATAACCTTGTCTGGCCAGTTCTCTCATGTAAGGTCTGTAAGAGGGATGGATACTGATCTGTGGAGAGGAACCGATTCCTATAACACCCTGCAGTCAAATGGAATGCCCTTACCTGCTGTTTATTAATCGGTCTCGGCGATGCCTGGATAGATTCCACACTGACAGACTCTAGAAGGATTTTGCCACCACACACTCGTTGACTAATATTGGATACTTCTTTCATTCCCATCTAGCATTTTGTTTTCATTGACAGTTAACTCTACCCTTTTCATTCTGCTCCACACCTCACTAGTATGTTAAACATGTCCCTACCAGCAGCATCCCTATAAGCAAGTGCATAGTCTCTAGTTCCTGCTAGAATGCTTTCATCCTCTGGAAAGCTGTGGTACATTTTTCATCCCAAGTGGCACTTAAGTGTTTACCCTGAGCAGAAGGAGCAAAAAGCTGAACTGTTTGTTGCAGTGGGTAGCAAGATTACTTGCTAGTAACCCTTAGTCAAATTAGTAATAGAGATAAACCACACCAACCACTCAAAGTATTAATGTATTCTAGATGTGAGTTAGGCATCTGACTCCTTTGTGTCAATATTTAATTTTCTGTACTCGGCACAGAACATACCCATCTTTCTTTGTGCCCAGCACTACCACTAACGCCCAGGGACTGATTAATTCCTGGATTTCTCCCAGATCCAACATCTCTTGCTGTTCCTGTCATATGGTTTGCTTGAAATGCTGTGATACCCTCTAAGGAGCCTGTCTGACAGGCCATTTGGTCCCTATGTCCCCATGGTTCTGCCATTTGGGTGCACCCTGGCTTAGCAGTGAACATGTCCCCAAAGTCCTGAAATACTGCTTGAATTTCCTAATACTGGGTAGGGTATAGTTGTTGTAGAAGTTCTACCCCATTCACTCAGGTGTCCATCTGAGCCTTATTGAGATGGTCTACCATAACGTCTTCTCTATTACCTCAAGTCAACCATTGCATATACTGAGTACCACCATGTATCTGTCATGGTAGGACCTGATCATGCTAACATGGCAGTGTGCATTTCTGCCTCATTAGGCAACTCTTTTACATAGTTAGACTCACCTGACTCAGAAGAGTGAATGACCCTCCCAGGCTCCCTGCAGTTTATTGTGTCAGTCAAGAATAAGCATAATCACCTTATTCTAGCTATGTATTTCCTGGCTGTAGACCTTTTGTTACTGTTATACTTATGCTGTATGTTCCCTATGTCAGTTACATAACTTCTCTGATCCCAGTCCTGAAGTTAAGGAGATATTCCACAACAGTCTCTTTGTGGGATTTATATTCACCTTGCCTGTCATTATTAACTAAATCTAGAGGCCCCTTCACAAATGACTGTAAAACAACTCAAATGCTGGAAAGCCTGTCGACTCTTGGGGTACCATTTTGTATGTCGAGCAAATATGGGACAAGTACTTGTCCCACACCTGCTTCATCTAGTGTGCAAATGCTGTTGACATGGAGTGGAGCTAAACCTCATGCCAAATTGTTTTTTTTTTTTTTTCTTTTTTTGTGGATGGTACGAATTAATCCTTAACTGCTTTACCCTGTAATGTTTCCAAAAAACAAGTCAGCAGGTCTGACATAAAATTAGCACCATGTCTCGTGTCTGTGAGCATTTCCCATAGAACCACCCCAATGAAAATTTCTAACACCACATCTGCAACCTTTTCTTCATCAGTAGAGGACAGAGCTGCAACCTCAGAATACCTTGTAGCATAGTCTAAACTACCAAGATATATATACGAGTAAATAGTCTGGGAAGAAATAGCCAGGGAATTGTTATGGCTAGGCTTGTATAGGCCCTAGGGCCGATAGCCTAGTACCAATCTATGAACCTATATACCTGTTGCCTGTAGTGTTTGTGGTACTGAGAGGCATGAACCTATATACCTGTTGCCTGTAGTGTTTGTGGTACTGAGAGGCCACATGATGTCTATGTTTTCTGTTTTAAATGGTTCCACAGTACGAGACTGAAGCACCAAAGCATACTTAGGTTCATAGGTTATAACTTAGCTGCTGGTCAGCTAGATCCTTTGTAGTCTAGCCACTACAAATTTCACGGCTTATTTCACCTTTCCATGAAGGATAGAGGGACAAGTCTTGGAATGAATTTACAGTTACCTGCATTGTGATTGAAGAGGTTAGGGAGCTACTTTGTTTTATATAATAAAGCTTCCACCAGCAGGTTTTGTTTGTATTAGGTTGGAGGTTTTGATCATTTGAGTGGGTGTCCATCACATTTTACGAATGTGTAGGTCACAGAGGACTGGGTCTTTTGAGGCTTTGTAGGTAAGGCAAAGGTCAGGGATATCTGGCCTGGGCTCCCTAGACATCTTGTGCAGCTGAACTGTCTCAGTTTTTAGAATTCCAACCTCATGTAGAATTTACACCCACATTCACCCCCACAGGTCCCTAAGACACATTGCCATAGCACAACTATTGAACTTGTGTTTTAGGTATTTGTATAGTCTGCATTAACTGACTCCTTTTACTCGATTCCTTATCCACTCTTGCTTCTATATGCCTATTAACTGCTTCTGGCTGCCTTCCTTGTACTAAATTTCCTGGCTTATTTCACCTTTCCATGAAGGATAGAGGGACAAGTCTTGGAATGAATTTACAGTTACCTGCATTGTGATTGAAGAGGTTAGGGAGCTACTTTGTTTTATATAATAAAGCTTCCACCAGCAGGTTCTGTTTGTATTAGGTTAGAGGTTTTGATCATTTGAGTGGGTGTCAATCACATTTTGCGGATGTGTAGGTCACAGAGGACTGGGTCTTTTGAGGCTTTGTAGGTAAGGCAAAGGTCACCCCTTAGGAGTCTGTACAAGATGTGGAAGAGAGATACCAGATTCATGTAATCTACGTACCTCATGGAAATTATGCCCTTGGTTCTGTTGGCAAAGAAGCACTTTTTTCCATGCCTGATCGTGTATCTGAATACATATGCAACTGGTGCATTATATTCTGTTGTGGGCCTAATAAGGGAAGAGTAAAGAGGGATATCTACCCTGGACCTAGAAGATATACCTTTGATGATCAACTAGGCTAGGTTTTGCCAGCAGTATAAATATGATGGTCAAAGGAGAGCTCCTCATCTGTAAAAGTGTCAGGTCCCTTATGATTGTGTCAGATTTTGAGGAAGATCTTTACGTGGTACATGCTTGGATGCTTGTGGCCTGAGCTCCCTAGACATCTTGTGCAGCTGAACTGCCTCAGTTTTTAGAATTCCAACCTCATGTAGAATTTGCACCCACATTCACCCCCACAGGTCCCTAAGCCACATTGCCATAGCACAACTATTGAACTTGTGTTTTAGGTAGTTGTATAAAGTCTGCATTAACTGACTCCTTTTACTCGATTCCTTATCCACTCTTGCTTCTATATGCCTATTAACTGCTTCTGGCTGCCTTCCTTGTACTAAATTCTCATTCTTCACCCTTGTCTCTTTGGTAATATCCTGTATGCCCTGTATTCTCACTCTAACCTCCATTATCTGCATTACATTATTATGCATGGTCTGTATTGATGCATTCCAGGTCTTGTTTAGGGCTCTCATTTGAAGAAAATGGATACTGCAGTGTCAGTAGAATTCCTTAGTCAGCAAAATAAAGTAATTATTTTCATTTAAATGCTTTCTACAGTACAGAGGTAGTAGAAATCAGGTCATAAAATTGCTGAAAGACTACTTTTCTATAAAAATAAAATTTGCATGTTAAACTAAGGACTGCCCCAACTGAGACTAGAACTGTAATCTCAGATGGACTCCATTACAACTGCTTAAACTTCCTGAAGGCACTTCTTCCACCCAACGCCGCATGCTGAAAGAGAAAGACAGGAGGAAATGCAATTCAGTTTGTACTAATGGGAAAAAGAGTTATCGCTGTTGATATAGATCCTGCAAAGATTGCTCAAAACAATGCAGAGGTGTATGGTGTGTCGGATCAAATTGAATTTGTCTGTGGAGACTTCATGCTGTTGCAGGTGACCTAAAGGCTGACGCAGTGCTCCTAAGCCCTCATTGGGGAGGGCTTGATTATCTTCAAGCCAAAGTCTTTGATATAAAAACAATAATGGTCCAGATGGATGTGAAATTTTTCGTCTTGCCCAAAAGATCACCAACAATATAAGATATTTCTTGCCTTGTACTTCAGATTTGGACCAGATAGCCTCTTTAGCTGGACCTGGAGGACAAGTGGAAGTTGAACAACATTTTCCCAACAAAAAAATGAAGATAATTGCTTACTTTGGTGACTTAATTCAAAGGGAATGAGTTTTGTGTCCTGTAGTACATGCAGTTGCCTCAAGTACATATATTAGATAAGTTATGTTTGTTACAGTTTGGTTCTGAAAAGTAAGTATCTGCAGCACTCAATGTTTGTAAAGATATGTGTTAATATAAGTTTTTCTTTATAGCATTGTTAAAATCGGAACACTTTTAAACAAAGTACATGCTTGTGTATATACTAGTTTGCGAAACAAATTTAAAATATCTGCAGAGAACAAGTTTGTTACAGGTTATGTTGGTATTAAATTATTTTTTACACAAAGTAAAAAGGGGTGGGAAGTTGGCATAATGGTTTAGGTGCTTACCTTACAGGCGCAAGATGCAAGGTTTGATTCTCACAGGGAGTAATTGGCTAGGCTCAAAATGGCCCACAAGGACAGTTAGCCTAGTACTAATCTATGAACCTATAACCACATTAAGAAAAATGCTCAGGTTTTGTCTTTTAAAACAAGAATGTCTGGAATTCAGAACAGGTCATATAAGGTGCAAAGTTTTTTTTTAAAGGTAACTGCTCGTGTCTGTTCATGGTATTGTTCCAGCTGAGCCTGAAATAGGTTGTGTTGGATCAGTGCTCTAACCTAGTTAACTTATATATGTAAATAAATACAAACAATTGTTGCAATTTTCATTAAAAAAAAACCCTCTAATTTATTAATATATGGGTCTGTGTCATAACACTGAAAACTCATAACACTGAAACTCATGAGGTCAAATCCATATCACTGAAAACTTGTAACACTGAAAACATTCTCCACAAGAAATACATCCTAAAAACATGTTTATTTTTGCCCATGCAATGTAGGACTAAAAGAGCCCCAGTTAAAAGGGACTCTCCCCGCTAAGAAAGTAACCTCACCGTCTGCTGAGGTACTGTTGTCTCTCAGTGTTCCTGTCTTGTCATTATCTATCTCTGTTTTTATCTTCACAGCTGTATGTTCATGTGAAACTGCTGCATTGTTTTGAAATGTGTATATAGACGCAATGATGGCTAAAAAAAGATTTGTAGTTTTGTGTGTGACCAACTGTTTGCCATCTTTTGGAAGATAGGTCACCTTGTTATATACGTTCCTGTTTCTGAGCATCTCCCTAATGAAACGTATATACTTTGGAAAGCCTAAGCAAGTTTGTCTTGCACATGACTTAATCATAACAATTTGAAAGCCTGTATTAAAATGACAAAATGTTCCCTTCTTTGCTGCTTGTTTCTTGCTATTTTAACTTTTCCCCTAGGACTCTGAGAAATAACAAACCCACTTAAAATTATCTGCCTGCCCTAGGCTGCCTGTAGCTTCTGTAACAACGTATCAGTGACAGTATTTATGCTTTTTTATTAAATGGATGAAATCTAAAAAGAAAAAAAAAGGTTGGTAACACAAACTTGCTGCTATGCTTGTTCTAGCATATACCGAATTAGAGCATGAATAACATTTTTCATCAACAGTGTATTTTCAATACTTTATGATTTTTTTTTCAGGAATCTAGTTTACCCAGAAGTCCTGTTGTTTATGGTGCCATAGTCTCATACGTACAGAACTTTTTGGATACTGTTGGCATTTCTCTCACTGAAGCACAGGTATGTTGATATTTTATGAGGCAGTTCAGTGTTCTGTACAGTTGAAGTTTGCTTTTTTTTTTTTTTGCTTTTTACTTGAGAGCGTCTTCTGTGTGGAGACATGCGTGGATGGGCTTACCTTCCGTTGAAGGTTGTGCGTCAGGGCCGGCAACTCGGCACATACAAATCTACTGCCAATCATTAGCGGACCAGAGTTCCGCTGTGGCGACCCCTAACCGGGAAAAGCCGAAAGACACAACAACTTGAATTATTTCATGAATTGTATACTCAAAATGCTGTTTCAATGGCATAATTAGCATTCACGTTAGCTTGGGTGAACATTAAAGATTCCTTGGTACTTAACAAATAAAGAGTAGATCATACCTATCAGCTGTTCAGATTTTCATAGAATGTCAATATTTTTGCCTAATATATTTGTCCTGTTCCTTTTAAAAGTTGTGGTTTTCTGGCAAATCACTGAGGTTTCAAGCTACTAAATAATGACACACTTTTGAGTTCCAAACTTCATAGCCTTCAGAAAATGCATGGTAAGGAAATCAATTATTCAAACAACTTTTTTAAGTTTATAAGAGCAATATTTAAAGTGTTACCTGTTTTTGGACCTTTGAAGTTGTACAAACATATAGTATGTGTGTGCATGTACACACACACACACACACATATATATATATATATGTGTGTGTGTGTGTGTGTGTGTATATATATATATATATATATATGTGTGTGTGTGTGTGTGTATATATATATATATATATATATATATATATATAGAGAGAGAGAGAGAGACATATATACATACTCACACATCACACACACATGTGTGTGTGTGTGTGTGTGTGTGTGTGTGTGTGTGTGTGTGTGTGTGTGTGTGTGTGTGTGTGTGTATATATATATATATATATATATATATATATATATATATATATATACACACACACACACACACACACACACACACACACACACACACACACACACACACACAGATATATACCAACTGGACAGGGAAAGAGGAAATCTCCAGTGCACAAGCCATTTGATGTTCTGGGGAAAAGCCAGGCAGCAGCACACTAATGACCACATATATGAGTATTGATCAGTAGTGTTTCATGAACAAGCTTGACTGCCATTTAAATTTAATAATATGATCCAGATACTCTCATGATGATTTGTACACATACTGCATAGGCATTTGCAATAAGATCAATGATTATGGTTTTGTCAGAAAATCAAAAAGGACACTATTTGAAGAACCTAGAGTACTCTTTGCTGTCCCTTCGCCCTTAGGAAGATGGATCCCCTATATATTCCCCTGCCTGAGAGAGTAAAGCAGTTCTGTAAGCATTTTACTGCTGATTCCATCATGATTTCCTCATCTAGCCCAGACCACATAGACTGCACTGTTTTGCAACCTTGCTGCCTATCAGTATCAGCCCAAAACTCTGAACAAATGTGTCAGCTGAGTTTATAACTGTATCATGTGGGAGCTTAGGACCATCAGCTTTTCATCTCAGTTTTCCCACTTGCAATTCCGCTTGTTTAGATGGTATCTGAAAAAGCTTGAGGGACCTGTGTGACTCTGGGCTCAAGAATGACCATATAAAGTTGCTTTCTGTGATATCTATAGTGCACCGTTATATATACCACTTTGACTTTCTGGATGCCTTTGCTAAGGCTGTAGGCTCAGATGTGTGTATGTGCTGGTTTTCATGGCTGAGAACATCCTCCCTTAAGGAGGACATCAGCTACAAATTCCTGGTTTCCCACCATTCATCCATGGACCTGGTCAATGATTTCTGCTATCACTTCTCTGGAGAATCTGTATAACCCCCCTGATTCCATTTCTGCATCTTCCTCTGCAAGGCCTAGCCATCCCAAACAGTGAAGTAACCTATTATCCATCTATGGAGGTATCTGAGGAGTGGCACATTCTTGCCCACCCCCACACCAATGCCAGCTTTGCTCTAAGAGTTTATCACCACAAGCTGTTCTTTAATAGTTCTGATTCTAGTTAAAGACTGTCTGTTGGGGAAGGGACAGATATCCTTCCTTATCACTGTTGCAGTATTCCTCACTCTTGGAATGCCCCGACGAGGACAGCTGGACATCCTACAGCATACCAAATCCTTCACTCCTTCCAGGTGCTGTACTTCAGACATAAGTCCTACATGCAAGGTGTAAAATAAATATGTGGCTTATGAGCACCTTATTCTCAGAACTTCTTTGATGCCAGTCTGAACACTACCTTTGAATCCGGTCTGCAAGCCATTCCCTTAGATGGTTCATTTACTGAGCCTTCTAAAGATAAGTGCTCCTTTGGGGTTTCTTCCTTCCTTTTTTTCCCTCCTTTTACTTTAGCTTACATGTCATCCAAGAAGGGAAGATGCAAGTATGGGAGGCAGATTCCCCATAGAGATTTGTCAGGTATTTGTCCCTAAGACACTGCACAGTCATCTGTCATCTCTCTCTCTCTCTCTCCATTTATTTGGAGAACTAGCAGTTGAAGCTTTTGGGGCAGGGTACAATGGCCAAATCTGCCTGCCTTCACGTTCATCCACCAGTTAAGAAGAAAGCCAAAAAGGCATGTATTGACCATGTTGTTGTCCAGTCTCCACTGGATGTCTCCATCAGGTTGGATGAAGAACCTGAGGACTGTCTAGTGCCAACATCATCTCGCTCTGCCATGACCCAGTTGGATGCCAATGCACAGCTTCTACCTGCATGTCCACTAAGGCTGTGCTTACATCTTGTGCAGAAGTGGCAGGGAAATCATGGCTGGTTATATCAGAGGGACTAGGAGGATTCCCTAAATACTTGTAAGGGAAGAGGTGCCTGGTACCCTCATTGAGTCTAGGCAGGAGTCTGAACATCCTAGATTTGTTAAAGCAGGTGTTCCTTTAAAAAGAAGCAGAGAACTAAGCATGTGTTCGCTATGACTAAGGATCCCCACAAATAATGGCAGGATTTTACTCGGGCCTTTCAGTGCTCTTATGGCTCTAAAGGCCATCAAGGATTATCTGTGCATGCTTCTCCTTCTTGGGTTTTAACGTCTTCCAGATGTGTAGAGACTGATTCCACTGATGAAAAGTTAGACTCTGGCGAGGAGTCATTGGCTTACACTTCCCAGATCCACTCTTCTCTTGCCCTGCGTCTGAAGAGGAGGATGCATTTTTTTCTGACTCCCCTATGGAAGAATTGTCCATTGGTAATATGGTCATTCGTATGATGGAATATTTTAAGTGAGGCTTTTGCCAGGTTTCTGACATTCAAAAAAGGTATTATGAACTCTTGCAATTAGATTTTCCTTGGCCTTCTGCAGTCTGTCCAGTTCTGGATGCCCTTTTGGATACTTTTACTACAGCCTCTCAGGCCCCCTGATTTTCAGCCTTCTGCCCCTAAGAAGTCAGACAGGTTCTGTAAAGTTTCTGAAACTCAAAAAGCTTTTGTATAAAAGCCCTTCCATTGATCCTGGATAAGCCTGAGTCAGAGGTCAAGTCTTGTGCCATTTTCTTTTTGAGCTCTGCTTCTCAGGTGGCTCGTCATTCCATTAAATGCAGTTATAATGTTGGCGATACCTCCTCTGGGGCAGCTGCATCTGGATCTGTAATGAGGAGGTATTCTTGGATGTGCCTCCAGGCTCCGCCTGAAGACATCAAGGCCAAATTATTATACTCTCCTTTAGACAACCAGAATCTCTTTGGTACTGCTGTTGCTACTGAATTCTTTGATACCCTTCAAGATAATGGTAAAGTTATGTAGGATCTGAAACAAATAGTTTCCTCTCCTGTCCCTAAGTTTCAAAGAAATTAACCATCTAAGTCTTCTTTTGTCTGTAGGCAGCCTAGACCGCTTACTAGGGGCAAGAGAGCTTCCAGAAGAGTATTTCTGGACACGTCTTCTCAGGATTCTAAGGGCCAGAAGCCTCCCCTGCTTGACAAATCTGCTTCTGTTTGACATTCATCCACTCTTACCCCTTAGCCACATTCCTCTGTCCCTCAGGTTGACTTTTCTTTTCCTGCCTGGCAATAGAAAACTGTGGATGCTTAGGTGCTTTCCATTATCCAGAAGGGTATATTTTATGGTCTGGAATCCCTTCCTCCATTCTCAGGCTTTCCTCAGCCTCCTCCTTGTCAGCTTCCACATTTTCTTTTGCCTCTTTAGGATCTGGTGGTACAGGGAAATGTCCAACCTGTCCCCTTTTCTCAGCAGGGAACAGGTTTTTATTCCAGGATGTTTCTGGTTCCCATGCAGGAGGGAACATGGAGACCCATTTTAGACCCGTCCTTTCTCAACACCTTTCTCAAGGTTCCCTTTTTCAGGATGTTGTCTCTTCAGACACTTTTTTCTTCTGTTACTGCCTCAATCGTTTCTAGTATCCCTGGATTTGGAGGATGCTTACCTCCACATTCCTATTCACCAGCTCTTCAGGAAGTTTTTACATTTGTCTGTTTCTTCCTCTCATTATTAGTTCTCTGCTTTGCCTTTTGGTCTTTCTACAGCTCAGTGAACCTTTACCAAGTATATGGCCCCTTTGGTAGTCTTCTACAGAATTCAGGGAATTCAGATATTCTCTTACTTGGACAACATTTTGATTCAAGCCCCCTCTCAGCAGTTTCTGCTTCAAGATCTTTACTTCACTATGCTTTATGCTTCTACTCAGTGTGTGGTTCAACATCACTCTAAAAAAGCCTGTGCTGACCCACCTCTCAATGCCAAGTGTTCCTGGCTTGCCGGATTCAGACCATTCCAATAATGGTTTGCCTCACCTCTCCCAAGATCCTTTCCTTGATTGCTTGATGTTCTTCATCTCACATTGCTGCAGTCCTTACATATGGGTAGTCCGCTGTCCTCGGTCGGCCCGAATACCAAAGTATTAGGCTGACGTCGGTCATGGGCGCTCAGAACTGACATCAGAGCGTCAGGGTACAAAAGCGCATGACCGACGTCATATCCTCAGTCTTTTTTGCCGCATGGTCCGATGCAGAAGCAGCGTTGCAAGTGCCGTCTGAAATTTTTCGAGTTCGGAGTTTCAGACCGAATCCAAGTTGGGCTAAGTACCCCGTTGGGGAATATTTTGGTTTTTTCTTGCCTCAGTTAATTACCGGATGTCAGAAAAAGTGAATAATTGTATTTCTTGTGGGAAACAGATACCGCATAGGGATTATCATTCTTTGTGCATTCCTTGTTTGGGGCCTGAGCACGGGTGTCGCTGTGCTAGGTTTAATCCATTAAACGAAGGTTTGGCTGGTCTTCGTAAGCGGTGCAATTATAATATGCCGTCGGATCCTCCGACGCCAAAGACAAAGCTGTAAAACCCAGACAGGATGAGTCATCCGTTCCGGACGCTGGTTCTTTAGAGGCTTCGGTGGAACCGGTGGTTCCGACGGAGGCTTCTCTGGAGTCTCAGGGGGAGACTTTGATTTTGCAAGATGTGGCCTCTCAGGAGGCAGGTCAGGCTGAGGGGGCTTCTCAGGTTACTGTTCTCCCTTCCCTTCCTAGGGTGGTTAGGCCTTCTCCTTCTGTTTCTAAGGCTTCTTCCAAAGGCAGGCCTGGTTTGTCTTCTGCTGGTGTCAGTCCTAGTTCAGCAGGGTCGGTGCCTAGGAAGCACATGCTTAAAATGGCAGAAGATTTGATTACTCTGATTAGAGGTTCTATGCCTCCTCCTGATAAGAGGCCTAGGGTGGAGCCAGAGTTGGAAAGTTTGGATCAGGCTTCAGATGATTCAGAGTCTTCGGCCGAAGACATGCAGGATTTCACTCCTTATTCTGATGAGTCTTCGGCCGAAGACATGCAGGATTTCACTCCTTATTCTGATTCTGATGCAGAGGATTCCACTCCTTCTGCTTCTCCTCCAGAGGATTTTTCTTTTTCAGAAACACTTCATTCTATGAGGGAACATTTTAAGTGGGAAGGTCAGGATTTCTCTGATTCACGGAAGAGGCTCAGGGAATTTTTGTTTTTACCTCAGCATAGACCCTTGGCTATTCCCCCTGTTTTGGATGTTGTTCAAGATGTGTTCTCAGAGGCTTCCCTTAATCCTGATTCTCTGCCTCCTGCGCCAGTTAAACCAGATAGGTATTACAGGGTGCCTGAAGCTCATAAATATCTCTATAAGAGTCCTAGGGCAGACCCAGAAACTATTAGCCAGGGACCTAAGGGTGTCAGGGCCTCTGTTGTAAAAAATCCAGTTCCCCTAGATAAAGAGGCTAGAGCTTTGGATAGATGGGGTAAAAAGGTGTATACCTCTTCTACTTTAGCAATGAGGGCTTTGAATTGCCAGTTTCATATGTTGAAGTATCAGAATTTTCTCCTGTCTCAATTAAAATATAAGGTGGATGCTCTTGCAGAGGGCATAGAGTGTAAAGAATTACAGGATTTGGTACATGTTTCTGAACAGGTGGGTAAGCATTCTTTACAGTGTGGTTTTGATGCTTTACAGGCCTCTTCCAGGGTGGCTGCCACTGGTTCAGTTCTTCGCAGGCACGCCTGGCTTAAGGATCAGAATTTATCAGAGCATGTTAAGACCAGGATTTTGGATGCTCCTTTACAGTCTGAGGTGTTGTTTGGTCCACCTGTGGAGTCAGTCTTGAAAAAAATGGAAGACAAGGCCAAGTCTATGCAGACTGTTAAAGATTTTTTGCAGGTGCAACCACCAAAGTTTAGTAGAAATTGGCCTACTAAGGGGTGGACGTATCCTTCCTCTGATTCTCCGTCTAGGGGTAGATCTAGGCGTGGTAGGGGCAGAGCTCAGAGTACTTTCAGGCCTAGAACATGGAGTTCACCTGCACAATCTTCGGGTGAGGGCAGGGGCCAGTCCTTTCGTAAACAGGCCCAATGACCTGCATTTTCAGCTGCCAGATTCTTCTTGCCTGGCAGCACCTTTGGGAGGAAGGTTGGCACTCTTCAAGCAAAACTGGCTTTTAATCACCCAGGACAAATGGGTATTGGACATTATAAATCAAGGTTACAAGTTTTATTTCCATACCTTGCCTCCTTTCAAAGGCATGCCAGACGTTCCTCCTCAACAAAGGCTAGAGGCTCACAAGCAGATTTCTTTACTTCTTCAAATGGGAGCTGTACAACCGGTTCCTCTGTCAGAAGTGGGTCTAGGATTTTATTCTCGCCTGTATCTAGTACCAAAGAAAGGGAACACGTGGAGACCGATTTTGGATTTATCTATCCTCAACACATATCTGGACATTCCAAAGTTCAAAATGTTGACATTACAACAGCTTTTACCTCTGCTGGGCAAAGATCACTGGATGGTGACTCTGGATCTCAAAGAGGCTTACCTTCATGTTCCTATCAGACCCAGTTGCAGAAAGTACCTGCGTTTTCGGGCTGGGACTTTTCATCATCAGTTCTCTGCATTGCCCTTTGGCTTATCTACTGCGCCCAGAGTGTTCACAAAGGTTCTGGCTCCGGTGATAGCCTTCTTCAGGTTAAGAGGAATACAAATTTACCCTTATTTGGACGATTGCCTGATTCTGGCTCAAGACAAGGACGAACTTCTTCATCATCTGCAGTATGTGATGGCAGTGTTAAGATGCCTAGGGTATTCTGTGAACGAAATAAAGTCCAGTCTAGTACCCTCTCAGGACATGTGCTTTCTGGGTGTGAGACTGAATACAGCATCCCAGATGGCCTTTTTGACCCCGGACAAACAAAAGAATCTTTCTCTTTACTTCCATCAATTGTCTCTTCGGTCCAGGCTGACTGCAAGGACAGTCCTTCAAGCCTTGGGGTTCATGGCATCTTGTATTCTGGTACTTCCCAATGCCAAACTGCATATGAGGAAGCTTCAATGGTATCTCAAAAATGTATGGACACAACACTGCCAAGATCTGGACACTGTCATTCAAATAATACCTTGCATTCAAAAGGAATTTTTGTGGTGGGCTCAGGAATGTCACCTAAACAAGGGACTCTCTGTAACCCGACCAGAGGCGAGTCAGATTCTAACGACAGATGCCTCAGACAAAGCTTGGGGAGCACATCTAAATGGAAAATGGATACAAGACACGTGGCCTGCCAGACTTCAACATTTGCATATCAACTTGAAGGAGATGTTAGCAGTCCAATTTGCATTGATGGCTTTCAAGGATTTACTTCTCCCAGGACAGGTGTTGATTCAAACAGACAACACAACTGTCATGTGGTACATCAACAAGCAAGGGGGAACACATTCATACCCTCTTTGCAGGCAAGCAATGATTTTGTGGGAGACTGCTCTCAGTTTACAGCTAAATCTTCAGGCAAGGTTTCTACCAGGAGCACAGAACTCCTTAGCAGATGTGTTGAGCAGACAGATAATGGATCCCCACGAGTGGAAATTGGATCCTCATGTATTTCAAAAGTTGACAGTGTTATGGGGAACTCCAGACATAGATCTGTTCGCTTCTCCACTAAACTACCAGTTGCCAAAGTTTTGCACAAAAAGGTTTCATCCCACAGCTTGGAAGGTGGATGCTCTATCATTCAGTTGGAGCAATCTTCACGTCTATGCCTTTCCACCACTGCCTCTCCTCCCAAAGGTACTCTTGAAGGTCAGACAGGACAAGCCATCCATGATTTTAATAGCTCCAGATTGGCCTCGACAACACTGGTACCCACTACTGAGAAGTTTGGTACGGGAGCCTCCATGGCCTTTGCCTTCGATTCCACACCTTTTATCTCAGGAGAACAATCACTTACTCAATGTCAAAATTCAGTCTCTGCATCTAACAGCCTGGCATATTCTGTTCTAGACCCTGGAGGGTCTCAGCTTCCACAACAAGTTTTGAATGTTATTTTGGAGGCCAGAAGGCCTAGTACAAGGAAAGTTTACGCTGATAAATGGAGGAGATTTTTTTTTATTTGGAGCAAAGCAAAGGACTTTGATGTTTCCAAGCCTGATTTACGTGTTTCTCTTCAATATCTTACTGAGTTATTGGACAAGGGTTTGTCCTTCTCCTCTATAAAGGTTCATGCTGCAGCCATTTCTGCTCACTATGACTGTGACCCTCCATTATTCTCTCATCCTTTGTTTAAGCAATTTCTTAGAGGGGCAAAGAACATAAGACCCAGAGAGCTCCTACTCCTGCTTGGGATCTCAATTTTGTGTTGGAGAAACTCACTCTACAACCTTTTGAGCCTGCAGCTACTGCCGAGTTGAAGTTTTTATCATGGAAGACTGCTTTTTTGTTGGCCATTACCTCTGCAGAAGGGTTTCTGAATTACAGGCCCTTATGGCAGTTGAGCCTTTCCTAATTTTCCATAAGGATAGGGTATCTTTGCACTAATCCTACCTTTATGCCTAAAGTGGTTTCTAGTGTGGCTTTAAACCAAACTATTCATTTGCCTACTTTTTATGCAAACCCCCAAAATAAAGGGGAAAAGATTTTGCACACTTTGGATATTCACAGGCAGTTGCGTTATTATTTGAGCAGAACTAAAGGGTTCAGGCAGTCTCAGCAGTTGTTTGTTTCTTTTGCTTTGGGTTCTCAGGGAAAACCTGTTTCAAAACAAACTATTTCTAAGTGGATTGGTTTTTGTATTGCTTTCTGTTATTCCCATCATGGTATTCCGGCTGGAATCAGGCCTCATTCCACTAGGGCTACTGCCACTTCTACAGCCTTTTTAAGGGGAGTAGCTACTAAAGATATTTTGGAAGCAGCTACTTGGAGTTCAGTGCATACTTTCTCTAAACATTACCACCTTCCACTTTATTCTAAATCTAGGGCTGGATTTGCCACTGCAATTCTACAGGGCATTTTGGCAGCTCCCAATGCTTTATGATTTTGCCAGCCTCCCTTTCCCACTGCTTTGGGATTCTACCCATATGTAAGGACTGCAGCAATGTGAGATGAAGAACATAGTACAGTTTTGTACCTACCATAAATGTAGATGTTCGAAGATCCACATTGCTGCAGTCCAATTTACCCTCCCTCCTTCCCCACTGTGGTTTGGGGTGGTTGTTTGGTTTGGGTTGTAAATACTGGTTGCACATAGGTGGTTAGATTTTTTTTATGTTTTTTGCTTATGGCCTTTGTTTTTAGGGCCTTCTGACATCTGGGACAAGAAAAGACTGAGGATATGACGTCGGTCATGCGCTTTTGTACCCTGACGCTCTGATGTCAGTTCTGAGCGCCCATGACCGACGTCAGCCTAATACTTTGGTATTCGGGCCGACCGAGGACAGCGGACTACCCATATGTAAGGACTGCAGCAATGTGGATCTTCGAACATCTACATTTATGGTAGGTACAAAACTGTACTTTTCCAGTACTTTCTACCTCTTCCAGTTCTTCCTGCAAGAGAATTTCTAAGATCTATGGGGTGCATGGCATCCACTGGCATATCTGGTTACTGTCTTGCCTTGTCTCAAGCTTAAACTCAGCTGGTGGATTCACCAGATTTCTTGGAATTCAGGTCAGCCTTATCAGGTAACTCTCTGCTCAGGAGTTGTACATGGATGCTGTCAGTCAAGATTAAGGAGGCCTCCTCCAAGAGCCAGGGTCTTTGTTCCCATCAGCAACTTGCAGACCATGTCAACTTCAAGGAGATAAAGGCTCTATTTCTAGATTTCCAGGCTTTGCACACCCTTTGAGTACTGAGTCCTCTAAAGGTTTGTACAGACAATACCACAGTCATGTGGTACATCAACAAACAAGGGGACACAAAATCTTACCTTCATTGCAGGCTGGCTCCTCAGGTATGGGACTTTGCAGTCTGCCATCACTTGATTATTTAGACGGCTTACATTCCTTCAGAGCGCAGTCTTGTGACAGACTTTTTGAGTAAGCCCAGGACTAAGCCTCACAAATGGATGTTTTACAGGGAGGTGTTTCTGGACATTGTACATTGGTGGGGTACTCCTCAAATAGATCTTTTTGCCTCCCCTCTGAACAGACAACTTCCCAGTTCTGTTCAAGAGTGCCAAGTTCTCTAGCTTGGAAAATGGACACCCATGTCTTTTTTCTTGGAAGAGGATGCTTCTGTATGCCTGTCCCTCTCTTCCTCTGTTACCAAAGGTGTGTGTGGCAGGCAGAAAATCTTGACGGTGACTCCCTTTTGGCCCAGACAGCACTGGTTCCCCCCTTCTGTTTCATCTGACCAAGGGCAGTCATCACAAGTTGCCTTACAGGATGGCTCTTCTCACACAAAAGAAAGGAATCTCTTATTCACCCTCAATTACCCACCCTTCACTTGACATTTTGGGTGATAGTTTTAATTTCTTTTAGATACCAATTTTCCAAGGATGTGCTTTGGGCTTTTCAGGAGGCCAGAAAACCCACTACTAAAAACCCACTACTAGGAAATGCTATTTGACTAAATGGAAGAAATTTTCTATTTGGTGTCTCAAGCATTTCCCTGGACCATTTTTCTTTTGGATATTCCTATGGGACTTTCTTATTTGTGCGAGTTCCTCAATTTTGGTTTTGCATATTCATCTGTTAAAGCTCATTCGTCAGCCATTTCTGCTTGTCTGCCTGTGAATCAAACACCTTTTGAACCTGCAGTTTCCTCTTCCTTGCACCGTTGTACTTGGAAGACTGTATTGTTGGTGGCTCTTACGTCTGCGAAGAGGGTCTCTGAACTTCAAGCACTCATGGCAGTTCCACCCTTTTGGTTTTCCAGTCCTTCTTTTGTGCCCAAGGTGGCTAATGATTTGTCCTTGAAACAAACCATTTATCTTCCTTCATTGTTCTCCCTTAGTCACAGAATCCTAGTCAGAGTTTCTCACATCTTGGATTTACATAGACAGCTCAGATATTACCTAGACAAAACAAAACATATCAGGAAGTCTGAGCAACGTTTGTTTCCTTTCATACCAGGTAATTGGGTTTATCAGTGTCTAAGCAAATGCTCTCCTCCTGGATTTCTAAGGCCATTTCATTTTGCTGCTATTGTCATGGCAAAGCAGCTTTCTTCTTCTGTTTGTGCTCATTCTACCAGGACACTGCCCTCTTCTGGTGCTTTTTTTGAGGGTCTCGTTACTGGATCCATTTTAGAAGCTGCTAATTGGTCTTCTTTTCACACGTTCATCAGACATTACAAGTTGGATGTCATTTCTGGGGCATGTTTTGCTATGACCATCTTTCATTGTTTTTTTAGAGGGCTCTGCTGTGGCTTACTCCTCCCATACTTTCCAGTAGCTTTTGTGCTCTCCTAAGAGTGATGAATACTGCAGCAGTGATAAGGAAGAACATAATACAGTTGTATAAGAACTTAATAACAGTAGATGTCCCACTTTTCACTGTTGCAGTATTCTTTTTTTAAAACATGAAATCTTTATTAAATTATCACGTATGACATAGGCAATCTTACATTTATATAAAGGCACAAAATCTTGCTGGTGAATCCAAATTGTAGCTTGCTACAGATCCCCCACCATACCCCAAGATTCTCACTAAATCTTTCTAAACATACTGGAAAATATTAAGATAGAACCAAACACCCTAATACTGGGTGATTTTAACTACCTTGCCATTAACTGGGAAAACTACTCATGTACCAACACCTTTGCCCAACGGTTCTTGGAATTCATAAATTCCAACACCCTGGATCATCTAATCCATAGTCCCACCAGGGGCTCCAATATCCTAGACCTGGTCATTACCAACATGGGAAATCGATGCTCCACACCTATGGTCACCCCCTCATTAGTCAGGTCTGACCATAAGCTAATCACCCTTAACATCCACATCCCACCCCCACCCCCAGTAAGGAAACCTCCATAAAAAACTTCTCCAAAGCCAACTTCATGCTACTCAAGTCAGAAGTGACAAACTTCATGACACCCATGCAGACGGGAACTGAAAGTTCAACTGCTGAATCCTACACTAAGGCACTGTACGAGCACATCCACTCATGCATGAATAGTGCCATCCCAAATAGAACCAAGATGCTCTCATCCAAAAAAAGGAAGCCAATGTGGTGGTCCCCTGCCATAAACAAACTTTACAACAAAAGGAAGAAACTGTTGCAGAAAAGAGGAAAATCCCAGGATGCAAAAAATTCCCTTACCAGCCTCAGTAAGAAACTGAGATCCCTCATAAAATCCTCCAAAGCTAGTTACGAAAATAAAATTGCCAAAGATTCCAAAGACCACCACAAGGCATTTTATAACTATGTCAAGAATCTAAATGGCAATGCTCAGATCTGCTCTGAGCTAAAACAGAATGGCATTAAATATACTGATCCCAAGGATATTGCCAATATCCTGGCAGATTGATTCAGTGCCAACGTCACCCCCCTCTCACCCCCTAAATGGCCCATCTCAATACTGGAAGATTGCCATTCCGGTAATAACGGCCACACAGGGAAAAAACGCACTCTCCAAAGCTAAGAATACAGCATCCATGGGACCAGATGACATCCCGGGCTGTGTACTACATGAACTACAATATGAACTGGCACCTCACCTAAGTGTCATGTTTAATCATAGCCTCACCTCAGGTTTCATGCCCACTGAGTGGCAGAGCTACAGTTATCCCACTCACAAGGGGATCCACCTTGGATCCCAGAAACTACCGTCCCATCAGTCTGACAAGCCTTATCTGCAAGGCCATGGAGCGTATTATCATGGAACTTATAAACAAAGATATTGGCAACCTTCAAACACTGGACCCCACCCAGTTTGGGTTCATAAAGGGCTGATCTTGTCTCCTGAACCTGATTGACTTCTTCGAATCAGTCTCCAGAGCCATGGACAAGGGTAAGGTGGCCCACACAGCCTATCTAGACCTTGCCAAGGCCTTTGACACCATCCCCCACTCTGGAATCATAGATAAACTTACTAAACTGGGCATTAATCCCTACGCCACCCAATGGGTTTTTCTAACTGGCTTACTGATAGAACCCACACTGTAAAAGTAGCCGACTCCAAATCCAGCTCCAGACAAGTGACAGTAACTAGTAGTTTATTGGTCATTTGGGGCCAGTTTCTAGCTTTTTCCAACCCCCTGGTATAAAACACGCGAGTTGCCACCGCTGCACACTAGAGCAGCAGCGTTAGCAAAGTTTAAACTATTTGGGCCATCTAAATTCCACTCTTCAAATTTTCCCTTATAACTACCTTCCTCGAACTATACTACTGATCAAAATCCTAAACTAAAAGAACATCTCTACTTGACTCCAAGTAGACTATACTCTATCTATAAAACCTAGCACTTGCTCCTACAGTACTTATCACCTTGATACAGCACTCTTGTTATAGATAGCACCCCAAAAAGGCAAGCCCCCTTTCTTGCTCACCCACATCCCCTGAAAACTCTTTTAAAGTTTTTTGTCTATTTCCTTCTAGCATGTCGAGGGATCAGTTGCTAGTGTCCTCTCCTGCTCAGCTGGTGAACCTGGGAATATTGAGGCAATGTTACAACTGTCTCATGTACACAGACAACCCTCTCCTCCTCCCACAAAACACAAATACATGCGAGAGATGCAATTATACCGCCAAACTGGAGGCTGAGCTCTCAACACAAGACTGGCAAGACCAGACAGGAGGAGAAGGTTACCACATACACTATAGACCCAGTCTCACATAGTACCATCACAACCACAAATCATACACATAAACACACAAAGACATACTGACAGGCTCGGATCAAAAATCTACAAAAACAGCAGAGACCACCAAAGCATACACCCAAACAACTGTTACCTCAAAACACAACACCTGCAACACATAGACCTCACAGTCAGAGTGTCAAACAGTCACAGCCCTTAAGGCCAAACACAATGCCAGACACACTAGTCATTGGTGACTCCATAGTCAGACACACTGACGCCCCGCCACCAGACTGAGTAAGGAGAAGGTCACAGTAAGCTGCCTGTCGGGCGCTAGAATCCGCCACATAACGCAAGCACTCAGGTCTCTCAACAGCAGGTACAAGTACTCAGTCATTGTCCACGCTGGTGTAAACGACCTGAGACGCACTCCTTGGACTACATGAAAAGAGACATTGAGGAGCTCTCTGATTATGTAGCCCAGGCAGGTATGACCCTGACCTTGAGCAGTATCCTACCTTCACCAAGAATGATGCCACAATACAAAGATAAGATGATCAGTTTTAACAATTGGCTTAAACTCTGGTGTCATTCAAAGGGGATCCAATGTCTGTCTGCCTGGGATGACATGCTGGACAAGCCACGCTGCTACGCAAGGGACGGCTTGCACCTGTCACCCTGGGATTCCGGATATTGGCAAAGGCTCTTGCCACCCCATAGTGCCTTTTTAGGCAAGGCGCAAATTGTAGACCTACCACCTTAGAACACACAAAAGGAAAGAAACTAATGGTAATGCTCCTCAATGCCAGAAGTCTCAATCTCAAAATGCACTCACTGAGGCCCTTCTCAGTATGGAGAACATCGATGTCTGTGCTGTGACAGAAACCTGGTTCAAGGCTCCTGAGAGCACCCCAGCACTATCAGGTTTTACCTCATATCATGCTCCGCCCCAAAATCCGGACAATACCAAGAAAGGAGGGGTATCCATATTCATCAAGGATACTTACACCTCAAGATTGGTGGCAACGGCATCGGAGACCATCCAGGTGCAGTTAACCATAGGCAAGACTGCTCTACAAATTGTAGCATGTTACAGGCCACCCTCACAAACTCAGGAATCTCACTTGGCCTTCCTGAAAACACTGGAGGGAATAAATGTATCCCCTAATACCATCATACTAGGTGACTTCAATTACCCAAATATAGACTGGGAATGCTACTCAAGCCCAAACACCCTGGCCCAAAAGTTCCTGGAATTCATAAACTCAAATGCCATGGAACAACTAGTCACTATCCCCACAAGAGGAGAAAACATACTTGATCTCATCATCACGAACATGGGAGCAAAATGTTCAACACCAGAAGTATACCCTCACTGGTGAGATCAGATCACAAACAAATCTCGCTGGAGGTCCTCATCCCACCCCTCCTGAAACAAAAAGACCACAGTAAAGAACTTCTAAAGCAGACTTTGCACTTCTAAAGACTAGTGTGGTCTCCTTTAAGGCCCCTGAGCCGTGGAAAATAGTACTCTAGCCGCTGAATCACTTACAAATGCCTTCTACCAGCACCTGCAGGACTGCATGGATAAGGCAATCCCAAGCAAAACAAAGACTCTTTGTACCAAAGGCAAGCCCAGTCTGGTGGACCCCAGCCATAAACAAACTCTACAACAAAAGGAGGAAGCTACTACATGATAGAGCAAAATCCTTGAAAGGTAAGACGCCTTTGATCACTATAAGTAAAAAGCTGAGAGCCCTCATAAAATCATCCAAAGCAAATTTTGAGAGAAGAATAGCTAAAGACTCTAAAGACAATCATAAGGCCTTCTTTAGCTATGTTAGAAACCTGGGAGGAAACTCCCAGATATGCTCAGAATTAGTTCAAAATGATGAGAAGATTACTGATCCTACAGACATTGCCAACATACTGGCTGACAGGTTCAGTGCAAACTTCTCCCCTCCCCAAAAGGAGAGATATCTATACCAACAGATTGCAGACCCCCAAACATCTCTAATGCCCAAGTAAGAACGGCGCCCTCAAAGGCAAAAAACACAGCATCCATGGGACCTGATGGTGTCATGCACTGAATTAAATCCTCAGTTAGGACAGCTGTTTAATCGTAGCCTCACCTCGGGATAATACGCCAGGAGTGGCGCTGGCGACTGTAGTCCCACTTCACAAAGGCGGTGCCTCCAGAAATTACCGACCCATTAGCTTGACAAGCCTTATCTGCAAAGCCATGGAGAGGATCATAATGGATCTCATAAATAAAGACATAGGAATTTGCAGACTCTGGATCCAACCCAGTTTGGCTTTGTCAAGGGCAGGTCATGCCTTTTAAACTTGGTTGACTTTTTCAAACAGTCACCAAGGCCATTGATGAGGGAAAGGCAGTCCATACAGCCTACCTCGATCTGGCCAATACCCCACTGGTATCATTGAAAACTCATCAGCCTAAATGTTAACCCATACATCACAAGATGGGTTGCAAACTGGCTGAGTGACAGAACCCACAGGGTCAGAGTTGCCGTGCCATGTCTGACTCTAAGCCTGTCTCAAGTGGTGTCCCACAGGGCTCAGTCCTGGGCCCACTCTTGTTTGGCATCTACTTTTCCAAGTACAAGCAAACACGGAGGGTTATGGCTGACAAAGTTTGCAGATGACTGCAAACTGGGTGCCGTGTCGAAAACACATCTGACACAGATATCCTTCAGAAGGGTCTCACAGATACGGATAACTGGTGCCAGAGCCACGCCTAAAGTTAAATGCCAAAAATGCATAGTCATACCCTTCGAAAAACAAGGTTACTAGCTACCATATAGGTGGAAATCCACTGAGCACAGAAGAGGTTATTAGGACCTGGGGACCCAGGTTGACAGCAGTCTGTCATTCGACACCCATGTTGCAAAAATAGTTAGGAAGACCTTCTACATTGCCCACCTTATCATGAAGGGATTCACATCTAGATCAAGAGAGGTCATAGTCTCCTATATTCATCACTCATCCACCAATGATTGAGTACAATGCCCCATTCGAATGTATCTGACCCGACACTTGCAGCAGCTGGAGAGGCCACAAAAGTTCCTCACCAAGAGGATTATGGGTCTCAAAAATCTGACCTATGCTGCCAGACTGAAAGAACTCCAACTCTATTCAGTCGCACCGCTTGCTCAGGGGTGACCTGTGCCTGACATACAAGGCATTATCAAACCCTGACTTGATGTACATGCTTCACCTCAAAAATCTAGATCCATCAGAGCCACAAGAGCGGAGACCTAAACCTTGCAAGCCATTAATAGAACGTGCTGGAGGGATAGATTCATTACCCAAAGACTCCCTATGCTGTGGAACAAAATCCCGGTATATGTGAGGCAAAGCACCTCGCTGGCTTTGTTTAAGAGAAATCTTGACCAATGGATGGGAGATCGCAAGTATACCCCAGGGATTACCTCAGTGTCACTGCTCGACAGAGGCACAGCAAAATAATGGGCATAGTTCCCCAAACCTAAGGGGTGGCGTAAGCCACAAAACTATGGGCTAGGCTTGTAAATGCCCTCGGGCAGATAGCCTAGTATGAACCTATGAACCTATGAACCTATGAACAAGTGGAGTACCTCAGGGTTCAGTCCTGGGACCGCTCTTGTTTGGCATCTACTTCTCTGAAGTACAGGCCAAAACTAAGGGACTCTGGATAACAAAGTTCGCAGATGACTGCAAACTGGGAGCCATTATTGAATCCCCAAATGATGTGGATACTCTACAAAAGGGCCTTACAGAAACAGATGCTTAGTGCCAGAGCCATGGGCTCAAGCTCAATGCCAAGAAATGTATAGTTATCCCTTTGGGAAAAACATGTATCCATGAATTACCATATAGGTGGCAGCACACTAAACACCGAAAGTGTGATAAGAGACTTAGGGACACAGGTGGACAGTGGTCTCACCTTCGATAACCACATCGCCACAGCAGTCAGGAAATCCTTCTATGTGGCACACCTCATCAATAAGGGCTTTTCATCCAGAAAAAAGGAGGTCATTGTCCCACTGTACTCATCCCTCATTAGACCCATTATAGAATACAATGCCCCGTTTGGTATGTACCTCTCAAGACATCTGCAACAACTGAAAAGGCTGCAGAAATACCTCACTAAAAGAATCACAGGCCTAAAGCTGATGCCCTATGCTGACCACCTTAAAAAAACTCCAGCTATACTCTGTCGCATATCGTCTACTCAGAGGCGATCTCTGCTTAACATATAAGGCCATGTCAAACCCAGAGCTGTTGGACATGCTACACTTAAAGAAATCCCAATCCCTCAGAGCCACACACTCCAGGGATCTAAACCTTGTCATCACAATAAACAAAACATGCTGGAGGGATAGGTTCCTGACCCAGAGACTCCCCAGACTCTGGAATAGATTGCCCATACATGTCAAGCAGAGTGCCTCTTTGGTTCTCTTCAAAAGGAACCTTGACAATTGGATGGGAGAAAGGAAATTCACCCCGGGGATCACGTCAGTCGTCCTGCTAGACAGGGGTCCAGGGAACTAAATACTTTGGGAAGAAATAGCTAGGGAATTGTTATGGCTAGGCTTGTATAGGCCCTAGGGCTGATAGCCTAGTACCAGTCTATGAACCTAAACCTATAAACCTATGACAACAAACCGTATTGACACAATTCCAGTTGCAAACATTATACATTACAAACCACGCTGACACAATTGTAGGTGCAGACATTATACATCACTTATAATCTATCCAGACATTGTCAGTCAAACTTTACATAGCTGATTCAAATACTGCCTTCTTTTAAACCTCATTACTCCAATTCATGTATTGTTCCCATAATTTCCATTTTTTCCTATGTAATTTGCTCCTACCCTTTTTCTAATTGCTCCGGTTCCAGTTGTTTTATCTTTGTTACTATATTCACTTCTAGTAAAGTTGGTTTAGACTTTGATTTCCATTTTCTAGTAACTGCTTTCTGGCAGCCACCGTAATTAGACTCAGCAAGGCATTACAATGTGTACGCAATTCAGATTCTGTATCATAGCTCAAAAAAATAATTTCATTAGTTACACCAGTTTACTCACCCAGTATGTATGACAGAGCAATCTGCAGGGAATCTTTATTGTCTGCTAACTCATTACACTCCCAGAAAATATGTTCTCAGTTACCTCTTTCTTCCCCATCACACCTCCAACATTTGCTGTTTACCTGAAGAAAAATTATTTGGAATCTACTTGGGGTGTAAATCTTCTAGACTTTGTTGCATACTTGGAAGGCATACATATATCCCGCCATTGTTTCTTTGTGAATTGCTTATCCAGTCTGTCTTCCCAATTCATTCCAACCTCCTCTGATTGATTGTTATAGTTATTATGCAGTATTTTATATGCTGTACTAATTATTCCTTTTTTTAATTGCAGCCTCTGTACAAGATTCTGTTAAATACTCTACCAGTGTTGGTCTTTCATTTAGGACCCCCTATTTCTTTCTCTTTGCCTATATTCTGATATCCATCCTTGATAGGAAGGCAATCTCTAACCTGCAGTCCAAATAAATTATTGGCATCTTCACATTCTGTTACCTTTCCTTCTCTAGTAATTTGCTCCCAATACCTTGGTTCCTTTGCCAGTTTTCTCCAATAAATTCCAGCCCCCTCTTGCCTATTGTCTGTATCCCTAATTGCAGTCATCTCTATTAGCAGAATCTCCTTTCTGCAATTCTGTGTTGGCTTAGTTCTTAGAATACTTTCTGCTACTTTATGAATATAATATTCTGTATGATAATTATTTCCCTTAAACGTCTGCATCCAAAATCCCAGTCTCTCCTTGTTTCTTGTGCTTCCCCCGTTTCATCATTATCCCTTTCCACTTTGAATTATAGTTTTCTGCATGTGCTATGTGCCTTATCTGTGTTGCTGTGAAATACCCCTTCAAATCAGTTAATCCCAATCCACCTTGCTGTATTGGAAGAATTGGTTTATCCCACTTGACTCTTGCTCTCTTCCCCTCCCAGGTAAAATCCTTCAGCTCTTTATTAATTGCTGTCCACAATGTCTTCAATGGTTGATAAAAATATGCCCAACCTGTGGGGACTAAAAACATTTTAACTGTTTGTATCTTACAATCCTTATCTATATAACAGAGCTTCTAATTTCTCAGTTTTTGTATTATCTTTTGTTTAGACTCTTCACACATATCCTTAGCTGCCACGCTGGCATCATTTTTAATCCATACTCCTAAATACTTCATTTTATCATGTCCCCATAATTATGGATATTGCTGAACCAATTTGTGTGTGGGTACATAATTTACCACTATTGCCTTTGTTTTAGCTTCATTAACTTGATATCCTGAAAATATTTGAAGCTGTCTCAAAATGCTCCACAACACTGAGATGTCCTTTTCTGGTTTTGTCAGGTATAAAATAGTATCATCTGCTAATAGAGCCAACTTTTTATGACTACAATACAAATTATACCCTTGAATTTCTGAGTCCCTTATTTTCTTTACCAGTGGTTCTAAATGTAATGTACATAACAAAGGGGAAAGAGGACACTCCTGCCTGGTTCTTCTGCTCAAGCAGAAATTATTAGAGAGGGCCCCACCCACTTTAATTTTCACCTCCATTCTCTCATATAGCTTGCTAATCAACCTTATAATGTTATCAGGGAATGCAAATGCTTCCATTACCCTGCTCATAATGCCTACTCTGTCAAATATTGTCTCTGCATCAAGACCTACCAACTACAGTGGTATTTCTTTGCATTCTGTTTCCCTGTGGATCATCAGTGTTCTGTTAATGTTGTCAAATGCTTGCCTCCCCTCCACAAAACCACATTGATCCATATCTGTCACTTTTGGCATCACTTTTGCCATTCTTTTACCCATTATAGACTTAAACACTTTGTAATCATGGTTTAGTATTGAAATGGGCCTGTATGAAGATGGATCTGATGGGTCTTTACTCTAAGTATTAGAGCTAACACCTCTTTCTTCCAGATGTTGGTACTTCTCCTCTTCAAATACTGTTAAACAAAACCTTCCAGATCTGTATCAGTTTTTCTCTACTAGCTTTCAAACTTCCACAGGAATACCATCCTGGGGACTGTCTTTTAGAGTGGTTATACATCACCATTTTTATCTCATCTCCTAACTGTTAGTAATTGAGTCTCATCTACTTCTAACCTTAGCATATTCCATTTGTACCTTTTCTTGATTTCAACATTTCTCTGCTTTATGCAGATTTTTATAGAATTTATGAAATATTTCTAATACCTCTACAGGCTCAAATTACCTTCCTTGTTATAGGCACACTAACCTTTGTCACAACTCTTTCTACTATCTGTTGCCTGAGTTGTTGTGCTAAAAATTTTTGTGCTCTAGGGTTATTATCAAAAACAGATGCTTAACAACAATCTTTCTAAACTCATGCATATTATCAAGGTGATCTCTTATTTTCTGTTTAGCACTCTGCCGTTGTTCCTCATCTTGTTCTGTGAGATTCCCCCTGTTATGCAATACTTTAACATTGTCATTCCCTCTAAATAATTCTTGTTACTTCTTAACCATGTCTCCCTTTTTTTATTTCCACCCTACTCCAATTTAATTTTATCCCTCTCCCAAGCTATATTTTCAGAAGAAATTTATATCTTCTCTAATAGCTCTTCAATAATTTCCACTACCCATTCTTTAAATTCTTCTCTTTTCAACAGATAGGTGGGACAGCACCAGTGTCTCATATTTATTTCATTACCCAGCATTTTTATTTTTACTTACTATTGGCACATAGGTATATTGATTAGTACCAAGTTGTCTGACCTTGTGCTCCATTTTAAGCCTAGCCAAACTACCCCAGGGGAAAAGCAAACCATGCACCTTATGTCTGTAAGGTAAACACCTTAGCCATTATGCCAACTTCATACCCCTTATGGCAACCTCTTTGTCTTGTTCTGTGAGAGTTTCCCATTATACATGATCTGAAATAGTTACTGGGTCCATATCATGACCCTCAATTGAATCCACATGTTCCTGTGAAATGTAAATTCTGTCTAGTCCAGCACAGTTTTTATCTTGGTGAATAATATGTAAATTTACCCCAAACTCATAGTACTGAATTCACATCTTCCACACCAAATATTTTCATAAATTACTTCAAATGTCCACCCTCCTTTATTATACTTTCCCTTCTGGGCCCCCCAGACTCATCTTCACTGCTGCAAATCAAATTCCAGCCCCCACTTATAAGTAATATTTATGCTAAAAGCTGATTATTTCTCCCAGAATTTTCTTAAGCTGCATTATAGTAGTTTTAGGTGGAATATAAATATATGCCAGTGTAATCCTCCTCCCTTGCCAGTAGCCCCTTACTACTACAAATCTACCATTATTGTCTTTGTTATCCTCTTCTATCATTATTGGAGCTCCTATTGCAATTAATATAAGTACTCCTCTTTTCCTTGCTCCAAGGTATCCTGCTGAACAACCATCCTGTAAACCTTTCTTTATCAATGTAATATGTTCAGTTCTATCCAAGTGTGTCTCATGCAGCATAGCTATTAGCAATCTACATTTTTATATAGTTCTCTACTCTTTTTTTTCATATTTATCTGACACCATTTTCATTTAAAGACATTACAGAAAACATCATTGTATTAAAAAGTATTATTCCCACCTTTTATTTATAACAGCTTTTTTGTTAAATGTATAGTTCCAGCTTTTGTGTTACATGCATGCACTGTTTGGCAGTTTGAACTTTTGTACAGTTGTTTTCTTGTCATATCCATTTGAGTCTATGTCACATCTTACAAAATATTTTATTTTATTGAAAGCTGTCCAAAACACACACCCCAAAACTCCCTAAGACCTATTAACTTAATACTAACACACAAAAGTAGGTACAAATTCCCAAAACTAACAGACACACTCACAGACGAGTTAACCTAAAAGAAAGATATCCATGCTAAGATGCATGGTGCAGCCTGTGCTTCTCCTAAGTGCTGTCTGGTTTTGTCTTATCTTTATAGCTCTCCCAGCTGGGAAAACACCCGAATGCTTTCAGAGAACATTATCCTAGCTTATTTCTTTCTCTTTTGTTTCTAGCCAATTTCTTTTTATCAGATTGTAGCCAATTTCTCTTTATTACATTGTCTCCATGGAGACATGAGAATCAGATACATAATTGCTATCAAGCATACATTTATTTGCTACAAAAAGCCTTATAATAATCCATCTTCTTTTTAATTTAATTGCTTTCTCTTAAAACTTGTTACTAGATCAAGTAAACGGGGCTTAATCCAGTCATTCCCCCCATGCAAGAAGGAGGAAAAACGCATTATTTTTTCTTTTGCACATTCTTTTAACCAGACCTCTTTTTTTAAATTTTGTCATAATCAACTCTTTCTGCTGGTATGATTGCATGCATCTTTAGGTTCCTTTCTCATAGCCAGGTTTGAAGCATACACACAATGTGCCCTTTCAATTACAAACTGCTGTTGTGGAATACCAATCCAGTTGCTTATTTGTGCTTTCATAAAATTAATACCGTCTTTTCCTTCCAGCTCCTCTGATACATCTGAAAATCTGAGGTTTTCTCTATGTGCTCTGTCCTCTAATTATATTATTTTTTGAAACATCTCATCTTGAGTACTCTTATATTCAGCTAACTTTTCTTCATTTCAACCTCTCATTTTTGCAGTTTTGTCACCTCATCTGAATATCTGTTTAAAGTTTCTTGCATTTTTCCAGCCTTATTTTGTTTGAGTTGATGTACTTCATCAGTGTTTTGTTTAATTTAACCAGGTCTGTGTGCAGTTGTCTTATGCTTTCCTTTAGGTTACTGGATGTCATGTCTGGAGCTTGCACTGTTTTTGCTGAACAGCTGCAGTACGTTTCCCAGTCAGTGTTTTTTCCTAAACTTTTGTGGCTGATTTTCCTTCAGGTCCTCTGCATTTGTTTTTTTTCCTGGCATCCAGGCAGTGCACTTACTAGCTAGTTACTGAAATTTACCCAGAAACACAAAAGTCCAATGGCCTTCTCTGCTGAGTTTCTGTTTTACACTGTGAGGGCTAGAATTAACCTGTTACTCAATGCGCAGCCATCTTGGAAGTCATCATCTTTCCTTTCTCTTTTACCAGTCTTATCTAACTTCTTCTTATTGATTCTTGTAGTTGTCATGCAATATTGACTTATGCAGTTGTTATACAATATATTATGCACCCTAAGAAGTATCTGTTATTTAATAGCTGCTTCTATTCTGGACTTGGCTAAAAACTCTGCCAGAGCTGGTCTTTCACTTATAGCTTCCCATCTCTTTCTCTGTACCTGTACTCTGGTGCCAGTCCCTGATATGGAAGGTAGTCTCTAACCTGCGGTTCAGGTTTCTACTTAGCATCATCCCACTCTCTTGCCTTTCCTTCTCATGTTATCTGCTCCCAATACCATGGCTCCTTTGCTAATTTCCTCCAGTAAATTCCAGCACCCTATTGTCTGTTTTTTTTTTAACCCTGCTACAAGACATACTGTTAGTAGAATCTCTTTCATCCATTCCCAGATTGGCTTAGTTCTTAGAGTACTATCTTCTACTTTATAAATGCAGTATTTTGTGTAGTTATTTTCCTTAAGGACTTACATCCACAGTCCTAGTCTCTCTTTATCTCTTGAACTCCCCAGTTTCATCATCTTCCTTTCCCACTTTGATTTACAACCTCTTGCTCGAGTTATTTGTATGAACCTTAACTGCTTAACTCTATTACACTTCAAATCAGGTAACCCTAAAACACCTTGTTCTGTGGGGAAATCAACTTATCCCACTAAACTCTTACCTCTTACCCTCCAAAATAAATGTATGCAGCATTTTATTAATTATCATCTACAACTTTTCCTTTGGTTGGTAAAAATATACCTGACCTATACATAAGATTAAGGGTACTAAAAGCATTTTCAATGCTTGTATCTAACTGTCCAGATCAGTAGTCATCATACATTTCTAGTTTCTCAGTTTTTATATTATTTTTGCTTTAGTTTCTTCTTACTTATACGAAATCAGTAGCAGAAGGTGTAACCGCAGGAACCAAGAACCAGAGAGATAAAGTTATGCTAAGACCACAAGGAGGACTCAGTAGAAACAAGTTTCAGATTTATTCAACAGTTTAGTGTTTTCCTCAAGGAGGAGTACAACTTGCTAGCACGCATATATTTATTGAAAGTAACAGTCGTGACATTTATGGAAATTGAAATTTAAAAGTACCAGGTTAAAATAATTTAAAATATTAGATAAAGAAATATAAGTAGTAAAAACAATGTTGTAGACTGTAAACATTCAAAGTAAAAATAATAGTGATAAAAGCTCTTTTTGGAAATTTCTCAATGGCATAAAACCATAGTTAAAAATATCAGTCTGTTATTAAAATGCATTATAACTTTGCAGCTCTCATTTTTAAGATGCTGCTAATTGAAAATCAGTCATTTAGCCCCAAGGGTGTTCCTACATCCAATTCAAGCTACCAGGCAAGTTCTCTAACCTCATTTCTTAGCTACTACTCCCCATCCCTTGGTTCAACTAGGAAATCTTCAAAGATTTGTAACAAATATGCTTCTGTGTTAATATTCTAACATATCTATCAATAGCATTAGTTTCCTTGTTCTTGGTTATATCATATAAATGTTTGAATATTCTGAAACTTCTTTCCATTTTCCTGACATGAAATGAAGTAAAGGTTTTGCATTTAGCCACGTAGATCACCTCTTTACTGCCACAGTTATAAAATTTTGTGGCATATATTGTTTTGTGTATGACCTGATAAAATTATTGGCTGGATCTCAAATCTTTCATTTAAGTACATATGCTCATGTGAAATGCAATTCTTATCTTATCTATCCCAATTATTGTATCTTGATGAATAATATGTAAATTTTGTCTGAGTTCTGCTGCTAATTTTTTTATCTTCCATACCAAATTTTGTTATATATTTCAAAAATATACTCTGTTTTGTTATATTTCTCTTCCAGTTCCCCTGATGCATTTTTACTGTTGCAAAACAGATTCTGGTCCCTCCCACAAGTAATATTCCCTGATGAAAACTTATTATTTCTCCCAAAATTCTCTTAAGTTCCATAGGAACCCTCGGACAATCAGTAGCAATGCTTTCCTTTTCCATTGTCCCTGATACTCTACAGATGTCCATCCTGAAATCCTTTTTTTTTTTACCAAATTTACATGCTCATGTCTATCCAAAAGCATGTCTTGTAACAGTGCTATCTGTACTTTGCACTTCTTAGTGTAATTCAATACTGTTTGCATTTTATGTATAGCTTTGAGATCATTTACTTTTATTTTTATTTTTATTTATCAGTTGTTTACTGAGATGGTCCATCTGTGGATACAGAGAAACCCATTTTCAGTGGATGCCTATGAGGTAAAAAGTTCCATTTAGAAAAATATAGAAAATAAACACAATAATAATACATAACATGTGAGCAATGTAAGTAAGTGTGTGCTACACGAACTCAATGAGGAACTAAACCCACACATAAGGCTGCTGTTTAATCTTAGCCTTACACCGCACTCTGCAAAGAATGCATGTGCCGGCAACTGTGGTCCCTGGTCCCGTGCTTCTAATGGCTTCTACCCTACCGATAAATTACACAAGCGCCCTTCCGAGCCTTGCTATGGAGAGGATCATAGGATCATAATGGAACTCAAAAATAAAAACCACAGTTTACTACAGACACTGGATCCACTGGATTTGGGTTTTGCAGGCTCCTACCTGGCTGATCCTGCCTTGGTCGACTTTGAAACAGTCACTAAGGCCATTGATGAGGGGGTAAGGCAGTTCACACAGCTCACCTTGCCAAAGCGCTCCTATACCAATAACCCCACCCAGCCACAAGAAAAGCTCACCAGCTTAGATGTAAACCACATGCCACAAGATGGAACAAGATGGGTTTTCAACTCAAGGACACAGAACACACAGTTATGTCAGAGTTGGTGCCAAGCCGGGTCACGAGCAGTGTCCACGTTGTCAGTGGGCCCCCTCTGTTCCACCTTATTCTTTTTCTCCTCAGGCAAACATAGGGGGGGATTGGATGACAAAATTTGCAGATGACAAAAAAATTGCATACGACTGCAGACATCAGACACAGACATTCTCCTCAGAGGAGACAGAATGGAGAAGACATGCTCATTAGAAATGGGATAACTGGTGCCAGAGCAAAAGCCTTAAGCTAAATGCCAAAAATGTAAAATCATACCTAAATACCAAACAAATGTAATCCCTAATACCACAAAAAGTAATCTATCAATCTGGGAAGGGACCAAGTGACCAGTGCCTCTCTTTTGACACTACATTACAAAAAGTTTAGGAAGACCTCCACATTACACCTTCCATAGAAGGACCTTGCATAAGACATCCAGATCAGGGAGGTCACAGGAGATCACTTTCTTGGCACATTGTACTACCAAGTACTTCTCTTATTCCCCCGTACCATGTACCCACCCGCAGACCCTGGAACACCTAAAACCCCCTGTTCCAAACCAAAAAAGGCTCAAACATATGTCATAAGGATAATGATGCAAAAACTCCAAAACACATGTCCCGTGAGCCTCGAAAACTCCAGCTCTGCTCAGTGCGATACTGCCTGCTCACAGCTGCTGCCTGACTGACACCCATGGACATGGTCCCACCTCAAAAAAATTATAGAAACATGTAATAAATATTAGATGTAGCAGTATATTCAGTTTGAGCAACAACATATAAAAGTTACAAATGATACAGAGATTCAAGTAATATAAGCAAAAGGGTTACCAAAATATTCAGTTTGTGCAGACATCTCAGAGAAGCAGATTGTTTACATTAGAGTAACGAGGAGGTAATCACGAGACAGGTCAGTTTAGAAGTGGTGCTTAATTCATTAATCAGTAAAATTAAGAACATACACTCCCTGTTAATATCCTGATAAGATATCATTCTACATATTATGCATGACAGTTTTTTTAAATATGTTTCCAGCTTACAACTATAATGCACTTACTAATGTTTGGCAGGCTGAACTTGTATGCAGTTGCTGCTTCTCATCTGTTTGAACTCATGTCACATTTTCTCAAATTTTTCATTTCAATAAAACACTCAAGAAACAAAAAGCTGAATATATTTTAAATCAGCATACCCTTTTATCTCACAGCAAACACAGAAATTTATGTACACTTTCCAAAAAGGAGTTTACCTCTCCATATAAGGACAGTTGCCCCAAACAGAAAGCTGCACCTACAAGGATGAGTCTAGTCTAAAGGTAGGTTTAATCATGCTGAATGTGCATGTTAGAGCCAGAGTTCCCACTTTTACAGGTACTATTTGCCCTTGTCCTATTTCTGTTCCCCTCTCAAATGTGCAAAATAACATCCATGCTGTCAGTAACAGTAACCTTTTAGCTCTAAGAAAAAGTGCACTGGCTGCTCTTAAATAAGCAACAAGTAGTGCATTATTTTTAATACATTGAAGCACTAAGACTGCTAGGGAGGCAATCACTTGCAAAAGTATTCACATCCCACAGTTTCAAGCATCATTTATTTTATTGAACTGCTTGTCAGTTCCCCTTTAAGTGCTAATTATAATGTTCTGGTACACATCACCCAGATCATACTATTAAGACATTTCCTGATTATTTGCTGTACCTGTAGATTCAACATCTCCATCTGAAATCATTTGTTACTGAAGAAAAAGAAAGAAAAAAAAAACAACTAGTAGCTTTCCAAATGCAAGAGAGGACCCTTGTGGAGTTCACTCAGAACACACCGATCAGACCTCCTCTAATGGCTAACTGTTTGCACTTGAATAGCTGTCTACATCTATGTTGTTTGTCTTTTCAAAACCAGGTAAATTATTTTAGTGCAGGTTTCAAGTAGTTATTAAAGCTGTAATCAACACAGAATGGACGTTTTACAGTATTTACCCCTGAGAGCTGGTTTTAGGTCATGAGGTTGAAGAACCAAGAGGTCAAATGAAAACCCATGTGAGTATATTACATACTTTTATAGCAACAGGTTCAACTTTTACAATTTACAAGTTAAAAATCATGCTTATCAAAAACAAGCTGTGTGTGGGGATAAAACAAGCAAGCTTTTATTTCTTGTAATAAAACTAGCACCTAAGTTGTCAAAATAGCTGTTATATGCTGCTGTTTGACAGTTACTTTAACAGCTGCCAAAGTTAGCTGTCAAATGCTGTGGTCAGATAGCTGTTCAAAGTAAAAAAATAAGTAAATAAGCAGTTAGCTGACATTTCAGTACTGCCAAAAATGCATGTGTGCAAATGCAAAATTATTTCTCCATTGCTATAAAGTACAGTACAAAATGTGACAGCTCCAGTTGGACTCCACCAATTGTTCTGTCTGATACCATGCAGAGCAAAATGTCACAGCTCATTTAAGAAGTACAGTGCCATATGTACCAAGTGTTGCTTTCTGAACACAAACATGTACAGACAGACACACGCACACACACACATTTGCAAACAAATGCACATACATAAAGAGACTAATTTTCTAGAAAAATGCAAATAAAAACATACATTTAAATTATAAAACTTAAAAAAGGAAAATAATTGGGAAATAACAGATTTGTCAGGGTTGGGGAGGCCTCATAATATACCTGAGTGGTCCATTATTTCCCTATAATGGCTACCCTGTCAGGCATTATTGAGGGAAATCAAGCACACCTTCCTCAAAAATTTACGTCTTTCAGAGGTGTCGAGAGGGACACTGTTACACCTGCAGTTGAAATTAAGAGCAATCCTAGCTAGTTGATGGGTTTGCATGGCATATATGTGCCACAATCCACACTTGCAAGAATATAGCACATGCCACCAATGTTGTCAGTCAGCCATGTATTTTCTGTGTGCATCACAGGAATAAGTACCACACATGGATCTTGAATAACATCATGGGGGGGGGGGGGTTCACCAGCTACCCGTAATAGTTATGCATCAAAAGTAATACTTTGGTATGGCCGATAGGATGTGTTGGAGCTCACTGTGGAAAAAGTGATACAGTTGAGTAAATCATCCTTGGAAGACGTGTTGGGAGGTACATGCAAAGGGTACATTGTACTCAATTATTGGTGTGATGAGGGCTGAGAACAGTGGAACTATAATGCCCTTTGATGTGGATATCCCAGATATACTCAGGAATTGCGCTACATACAAGGGATTAGCCACAGCTGTGGGCACATGCTGGTGGACATTGAGTACCATTCACCTCAGTACACAGGTCACATACCACTTGGTCTGCTCACAGGGATGTGTTTTCTGTATTGTAATTAGCTCATGTATTTGCTTTCATAATGGGAATAATCCTCCCATGATCTTTGTTCATCTGCTGTGTTTCCATGGCTGTGGCAGCAATCCTTTGAGGAAGGTGTCTATGTGAATACTGCCTGCATTATACCAGTAACAAACTTGATTCAGTGATTGTCCACAATTTCCAGCCGTTGACAAAGCTGATTAGACAAAGGATGTGTTGGTCTTGATGTCTGAGACTTAAATAGTGAACAGGCAAGGGCTTAGTACAGAAACCTGAGGTGCGGACCTGGTCACGGGACTCTAGATAGAGATGACTTCATATATTTCAACATTATCTTTCACGTATGTGATCTAGTTGCATACCCACTTGGTGACGTAGGTGTTTATGGCCACTGGAGACAGTTCCTCTGTAATACCTGACAGTGGATTTGCATCAGATGCCTTGGACAGGTCAAGTTACACAGGATGATAGTGTTTTCATCATACATGCTTTTAGTAACTTTCTTGAAGACATCAGACAGATGTAACAGACATGATGTAGCCTTAAGTCAAACATGTGGGGACATAGTCAGGAGATTACCTGTGTCCTTTCTGGGTAGATCCATGATGACTCGTTGCTCTACCTTACAAATCATGGGAGTCAGAAGTATGGGTCTGTAACTCATCAGGTGATATTCCCCCTAGTCAGAAGGATGCATGTTGCTGTACACACTTCTGCAAGAGCATAGACTGTCTAGAGGCTGTGTTTAATTAGGGATTCAACTGTGTCAGGTTCTAAGTCACGCTGTAGGCAACCTGTGATGTTGTCAGGGCCCATTGATGTAGTGTTTTTAGCCATAGAGAGCGCACAGATGAGCTACCCTCCTGAGAGTAAAAAATGAGTAATGTTTGCATGTATACTTTGGCTGATAGCCAGTGGCAGCAGGGGGGGGGTGATGTGTGAGAGAAACTGTTAGCTAGCAGATTGTCTGTTTTCTCTGGCTGAGTATGTCTGATGGCCTCCACAAAGATTTATGTGCGTGGTTGTGTATTCCCCTTTAACATTTCACATTTATTGGAATAAATGATCTGTAAAAAAAAAAACCTCCAAATACAAACTCATTCATCACATTTCACACACAGGTGCTATTCACACAGTCATACAACTGTACCAGCATCATGTAATTACATCAGTTGCACAACATACAGTGGATATAAAAAGTGTATACACCCCTGTTAAAATGCCAGGTTTTTGTGACTTTAATGTGACCTATAACCTGTACAAATCAATTGAAAAACAAATCTGTTAGGAAAAAAGTATAAAAAAATAAAAAATGTACAATAAGCTGGTTGCATAAGTGTACACATTCTTAAACTAATACTTTGTTGAAGCACCTTTTGATTTAATTACAGCATTCAGTCTTCTTGGGTAGGATTCTATCAGCATGGCACATCTTGACTTGGCAGTATTTGCCCACTCTTCCTTACAAAAGTGCTCCAAATCTGTCAGATTGCAAGGGCGTATCTTGTGTACAGCCCTCTTCAGGTCACCCCACAGATTTTCTATTGGATTTAAGTCTGGGCTCTGGCTGGGCCATTCCAAAACTTTAATTTTCTATTGGTGAAGCCATTCTTTTGTTGATTTGGTTGTATACTTGGGGTCATTGTCATGTCGAAAAATGAAATTCCTCTTCATCTTTAGCATTCTAGCAGATACCAGAAGGTTTTGGGCCAAAAGTGACTCATATTTGGAACTGTTCATAATTCCCTCCACCTTGACTAAAGCCCCAGTTCCAGCTGAAGGAAAGCAATCCCAAGGCATGATACTGCCACCTCCATGCTTCACCATCGGGATGGTGTTCTTTTGGTGGTGCGAAGTGTTGTTTTTGCGCCAAACGTACTTTTTGGAATTGTGACCAAAATGTTCAACCTTGGTCTCATCAGACCACAACACATTTTCCCACATGCTTTTGGGAGACTTGATGTATTGTTTTGCAAATTTTAACCAGGCCAGGATGTTTTTCTGTGTAAGAAAAGGCTTCCATCTTGCAACCCTACCCCATAGCCCAGACATATGGAGAATATGGGAGATTGTTATCACACGTAGTACACAGCCAGTACTTGCCAGAAATTTTTGCAGCTCCTTCAGTGTTGCTGTAGGTCTCTTGACAGCCTCCCTGACCAGTTTTCATCTTGTCTTTTCATCAATTTTGGAGGGATGTCCAGTTCTTTGCAACGTCATTGTTGTCCCATATTTTCTCCACTATTTGATGACTGCCTTCACTGTGTTCCATGATATATCCAATGCTGCAGAAATTTTTTTGTACCATTCTCCTGACTGATATCTTTCAACAGTGAGATACCTTTGATGCATTGTTAGCTCTCTGTGAATCATGGATTTTGTTGTAGCAGTCAACTGAGTAAATGTCAGAAAAATCCTTCTAGGACAGCTGAACTTTATTTGGGGTTAATCAGTCTCTTTGATGGCAGGTGTGTACCCAAGAAGACTGAATGCTGCAATTAAATCAAAAGGTGCTTCAACAAAGTATTAGTTTAAGGGTGTGCACACTTATGCAACCAGCTTATTTTACGTTTTGTATTTTTTTATATTTTTCCCCTAACACATTTGTTTTTCTTTTTCCAATTGAATTTTACAGATTATAGGTCGCATTAAAGGTGGGAAAAGTTTTGAAATTATTTATTGTGGTCTCTTTTTTTATATCACAAAAACCTGGCATTTTAACAGGGGTGTGTACACTGTGTGTCATGAGAAAGCTGTGTTTGAACATCCTGATGTCATACAGGGACACATTCAGTTATCTGTGGCTCAAGCAGAACATTTCATTACACAGTGGTGCTTATGACCACATTAATACTGGGAATAGCAACACAACTGCACATACAGTGAGTCCCATAAAGTTGCATTTGAATCAAAATGCGATAAATTGTTGTGTATATCACAGCTTAACAACACGTGGATGAAACAAATGTGCCGATGTAATCAATGTGAATTTATATTCATGTTTGTCACAAAACATTTAATGGTGGTATGTAGACTGCACCTATACCATACTCCAAGTGTCACTGTGATAGTGGAATGTGAACTATGCAGAATGTTGATCTGCTCCACTATAAGAACACATGTCCCAATAAGCTAACAATATACAGAAAAGTGATCATACCATGTCAACAGTTCTCGGGAGACATATTATCCACACCTCAATATAACACATCTCAATGATAGCAACATTGAAATGTCAGCTGTTCATATGGTCATAGGACATTATTAGGCTAAAGACCAACATCACATAAACTCATAGCCATTATTATACCATTTAAAACAAACTCCTATATCTATATTATGGACGTTAGATTATTGGGCATATGTATGTATTTGTTGGATTGCATTACATACTGCCACTGTCCATATGGGATGTGCACCATATCATGACAGAATTAGCAATCATGTATGCAGTGGTCTGGAGATGGCTAGCAGAGGCTCATGGAAGGACTCTGCTTCTTGATGTGTGTATGCATATTTGACATGAGGGCATTGTCTACTCCTCTGCAGGAATGATGTCATGTGTCCAGAGGAAAAAGGGGGATGGTGGATGCATGGGGCTACGTGAAAGGTTCTCCAAGTGGTAGTGAAATGAAGAGTGATTCCATAGATCATACAATGACCATCATGTACCACCAACCATACACACACACTGGGCCTGATTTGAACATAACACCTGTGTAACTGTAGAAAATGAATATCATGCAATGTAACAGTAGCATCACCACATATGTCTGACTTTAACACTGTCACGTTGCACTTTATGGAGTATTTTAGCATCATGGCATGCTGAGATAAGTATATTGGGAGGAGTGTCTGACATAGATGTGGAGTCACATGTCTGTGTAGAATTGTCTCAAAAATAGTATTTGGATGTGTACACACTGAAGTTGCCTGCTGTTGGATTAGAACCCCTATATATGTAGGTAAAGTAGTTTGAAAGCACAGTAGTTAATGTTACTGCCACAGCACAAGTTTGTCTTGAACTGTCAGAGTGCACGTTATACGGGATGACATCATCAGTGTATGTTACAAGAAGATGTTTGGAGGAGGGTCTGACATAGCTGTGGACTTGCATGTCATTCTAACATTGTCACCATATTGATTGCTGAATGTACACACAAACCATTTGACTGCAATTAGAACAGAACCCTTAACTAGCTTTTTACAAAGCACAGTACTTAACACAATCACCACAACACAAGTCTGGCTTGTATAGTGTGTAACACTTTATAGCTGATGACATCAGCAGTGTCTGGTGGGAAGAAGTTGGTAGTAGCAGTGTCTCACATCCTGGTATAAAATGGTCTCTTGAATGTCATCCAAGTGACCATTGACTGACACACACCAATTGACTGCAATGAGAATAGAATCCCCACCTAACCATTTACAAAGCACAGTGCTTACACAAGCGCTACAGCACAAGTCTGGCTTCTTTAGTGTCCAACAACACTTTATAGCTGATGACATTAGCAGTGTATGTTTATGAGAAAATGTTGTCATGCATGTATGAAAGGGATGCGTAGGCATGTACGACTGACAACATATTTTTCCTCCATGGGACTGGATTGTTAACAATAGGATACATAATTCTGCTGTTCTGACCACACACACACACACACACACACACACACACACACACACACACACACACACACACACACACACACACACACAGGCGCCAGTCAGCAGCAATGAAATTAAAACCCCTATCTAACTAGATATACCAGCTAGGGAACTCAGTACTTAACACAAGTGCCATGGCAAAAGTTTGACATTTAGGCTGCTGGACAATTTATAGTGGATATCATCATCAGAGCATGTTTGAAAGGCGATGTTGGGAGGCCTGTCTGAAATGGATGGGTAGATGTGTGTAGGTCTCAAAATATTTCTACTACAGGGGACTGGTTTGCTGCCAATAGGACACAGACTGATGTCCCTCTGACTATGCGCACACACTTATACATAGAGATACACACATAATGTGACTGCTGTGGTAATTCTACACACACATGTAAGTAGTGGGTTTCCATCAGCAAAACACAGTTATTTAATGATTGTATCACCCCCTGAAGTTTTATGTTTTTTGCCTTGTCATAGTTGTCTTCATAGGTGATGCCACCATCATTATATGATGTGGGTAACATATCCTGTTATGCGCAAAATGTGGATGTACTATTTCCTGTTGTGTTTCCAATCTCTAGGTGTACTTTTTCTGATAGCTTGTCAACATAGATGCAAAAAGCTGTCAGGCATGCATGAGGAATAACTGATACAAATGCAGCTGTTTTCCAGTATGTTGTGCATGTTACGCAGTTATTGTCGCATACAGACACATGCCTTTTTTTCATATTTGTGAAGAATTACTGTCCACATTAATACATATACAAGACCATCTGAATGTCTGTTGTCATTATAAAAGGAATATATGGTATGTAACAATGCAGTTTTACTGTTTATTTCTGTACAGTAGTTGACATTTGTGAAACATGACAGTAATATGCAATTTTCAACAAAGACAATGGAGTTTGGCAGTTGGTGAAAAGAGTGAGAAGTGTGTGCTGCTCACTTCCATTTAAAATCTTGATATGGTTACTTCTATACCTTGTAAGTGTAACCTGGGATACACACCCACTGCAGGTAAGGGGGTCTGAATTGCTGTTGTGTTTTCCTTCTTCCTATCAGTAATGATTCACAGTTACATTTCATTAGCAACTAACACTGTGGTATTCCCCACACTATGTTTACACCTGCTACACAAAGTCAAAACTTTTGGATTCAACAATTCTTCTTAGTTCACACCTCCTTTGCATCTTCACCATGCTCACAGGTCTGAATCTACACTATAAAAAGGTAACCATGTAGTCAGGGAACCTGAAGGTGAGGAGAGTTATGTATGTGAACAACACTGATGACAGTTGCTATTAATTTGGATTTATCTGCACAGAAGACTTCTGATCCTGCTAAGGTATGATTTAATTTTTCAATTACATACTAGATTTGTTCACATGTTACAAGGTAAATATTTTATATATATGCATTAGAAAATGGAACTTTTATCTGTATACACTTCTTAGACATTCACTGTTGGCATAATATTTTTGTCAGGCCATTTTATTTTCAGATACACAGCCTTATTAACTTTCATCTTCTATGTTATTTCAGTGAAATGTAAATGTTCTGTATTGTCAGTGACACATTGGTGTTAGGCTTCTAAGATGGCCCGCAGACACCTCTAGGGGAGTGCTGGGCACAGGGAGAGGCTGTCAATTGTATAAAAATGACTTTTCTGTTGTAAATGTGGACACATTTGTGATAATTTGTTTGAAAACACTTATAAAAATGTACTAATGTGTTATTCCTTGCTTTGTACAAACTGTTATTTGCCTGTTGTTTTGGGGGCGGGGGAACCAAGTTCCATTTGTGTGTTGCCACAACAGAATTTTTTAAAGAGGCTTGCTCGCGTAATTCCTTGTTTTAGATTAAACTTTGGTTTATGTGTGACTGTGATATGTTACAACCACTTAACCTTATATTTTAATACCTGTACTATGTTTAACCAGTGGTTAATACTGAAAATATAATGCAGTATATATAAGCAGGAATTTTTTTATATGATATGTATGTGTTGTATCCTTCTTTTTTGGTTTATGTCACCTAGGATTAGAGCATACAAGCATACCAATCCCTATTTAAGTGACTTCGAAAGTGATGTCATTTTCCAAGCATTAAGGCACCATAGTGCCTTTCTGCTTGAGAGAGAATGTGGAGATGTGTCTGGCAGAATGCAGATTTGTAACCAGATAGTGAATGATGATAATGCAGTTGGGGGGGGGGCAGCAGGACTCATGATCAGGTGCATTATAGGGCCACTGGTATGATTTCATCAGCCCAGAGGAGAGTAGCTGCAGTTGCCCGTAACCAGCGGGTGGGGGGTTGATACAAAGCTACCACTGACACCAAATGAAGAGTTCCTGTCCACTGTCAGAGATCCAGAGAGCTCAGTGGAAAGTGCACAACAACATGTGATTGATGTTGGTGCTGATGTTTCTGGGAGGAAATGTATGTCCCAGGATGAACTTCCAGGTAAGCTTGTATATGTCAATTTATAACATTTTATTGTGTATTAAAATATAGTAAGTAATATGTCATTGTTTTAATTCTAATTGGAATATCTGCTGGGAGGGGGACATTATCCTTGTGGTCATAGGTCAGCATCATTATCTGATGTTAACCAATGTGGTCATGTCTGATCAAGCTCCCGTAGTAGTACTCCTTCCACTACTGTGTCAGTGATTGAGGTGTCCACACCCAGATGTGGTAGGCCACAGGTTCATGGTCCTGGGTATACTCGTGAGGAGAGGTCATTCAGCAGACATCAGTCATGTTCAGGTAGCAGCAGTGCATCTGACCGTGGAAATGGATGTGCCTCTGCTGCCCTTGTCAAAGCCAGTTCTAATGACTGGGGATGATGGCAATGAACTGTTACCACTACTGTGCACGGCTTACACCTGTCTGACATACCAGGACATAGAGCCAGCACAGAGCTGGGCTGTGTTCTTGTAGACACTCATACACGTTTCACCTTAACTGCCCATATAGACACACACACATAACATTTACATGGGGTCAGTTGTGAGGCTTACATATCATTCTGTCTTAGTGACCATTTGATACTTTCTCCAAATGTCTGCCTGTCTGTCTTTGTTACTCACACACACTCACTACCTTTTGGGTCAGCCTTGGCCTCCTGTCCCCTCCCCAGAACAATACCCTGTGCAAATGATGACAACTGTGTCATATGCCTTAATTTTCTCTCTTTTGGATTTAGGTTTTTTTAGGGATACATAAGTATTTTCTCTGATGCCAAGAGTCATATCTGACTAAGTATTTAGTATATATGTGTTTGTGATGCTCTCTTTCAGGTTGTGCATATTTTTCAACCTCTTAGACCAACAAAGCTGTAGAAAGCCATAAATAAAAGTGGGTCAAAATCCCAAAAGTAGGGACAATGTTTAAATATTTTGGTCTTACAAACTTAGAAAGTTGATAGAATAACAGGTTTTGCATTACCATGAATTTTCTGAGGGATATGAAGTCTGAAACTGAAATGTCTGTTATTATTTTCTAACTTCAGTCTTTAATGATTTGCCAGTACAAAACTATGAGGCCAGCATGTGTACATTCTGTGAAAATCTGTACATTTGACAGGTATGATTGTGTGAATCTTTGATGCATGAGACATATTAGTTGACAGAGAATAGATGTATCGACATAAGTCAGTGCTGTCACATATTGATGTCATTGGTATAAAAATCACCCACCTTCTACATTAACAAGTAAGTGTACAAGGATCTGTCATTCATTTGTGTTCTTAGCCATTTATTTTCCTGTTCCAGGTTCAACAGTTACTTTGTAAATCTGGCAGTTGCAATTGTTTTAATTCAGGGCTGACTCTGTGTGATGCTAGCACTGTACAGCCATTACATGGGTAACTAAAGGTTGTGAGCGTCACCTGGCATCAATGTTGCTGTATGTATGTGCATAGGATAAAAGTTTTAGCCACTTAGGTGGTGAGAGTGTGTGCTATCCATTGCCTTTTGGCCAGTGCAAGGGCATATTGTGCATGCCTAGCTGGTGGTTCCCAATCCGACTCCTCACCTGCTTATGGCTGTGGTGACCTTGGCAGTGGTGGTTGATTTTGTAGGTCTTCATCTTGGTATTCCTGCTGAAGCTGTTTTCTCAGAATAGTATTGTGAAGGACAGCACGATGGTAAACATTTCAGCACATTTTCTGGGATTGTACCGCAGGGCTCCCCCAGATGTATCTAGGCAATGGAACTGTGACTTCAGCAGCCCAGACACACACACTGTGATATTTGTTCTTTGAGCTTGTACCTTGTTATAGCATTCATCAGTTGCTGTGTGTGCATTTCTGATGGGCGTCATCAGCCATGGTTCAAGTGCATAACCTGCAGTCCCCAGTAAGTAACTCTGTGGGATATCCCCCATAGAAAACATCTGATACATTTTAGAGTTTTGCCAGGTATGTGAGTCATGGTAACTGCCTGGGTTGTCCGCACACGTATTCATGATGATTCCCTTTGCATTACACACAACCTGGTAGTTAATAGAGTTGAAACCTTTTCTGTTTATTTATGCCCTTCCCTTTTCCCTGGGTGGTGCTTTGATTTCGATGTTCATGCAGTCTGTGGCACCCAAGACTTCAGGGTAGTGTGCTACAGAGTAGAACTCCTGCACAGTTATGGCTTTGTCCCCAGGTGTATGGAGAAAATGTATGTAGTTACTGGCTTGTTGGAGCATAGCATTCAAGAATTGATCAGGAACCTTGATGCTGATGCCTGTGACACCCCCAGCGTGTCCTCTGTTGGTCTCTGGAAGGTTCCTGTAGCTAATATTCTAAGAGCTATGCATACCTTAGACTCCAGCAGTATTGGTTCCCCTCTGTTTGCCCTTGCTGTCAGTTGAGAATGACAGAGGTTGCAGAGGTCATGTAGTGAGTTTCAATCCATGTGGTAGCACTCTACAATTTCCACCTCATGAAGACCATGAAATGCTAAATGAGTTCTAAACACCCTTTACCTTCTTGGCCAAGGTGTACTAGCAGCAGTAGCATAGACTTGGGCCTGTTGCACATATACATGCCGAGGAGCAGCAGCAGCCCCTAATATTCTTTCTGTGTAGACTAGTTTCCGTGGCTGTATTCCAGTAGGTTTTGGAATTTGCAGACAAAACCTGCACTAAGGCTACACAATTGCTGTATAGCTTGTTGAATAACTGTTCTAGCTTGGATTGGTTGATTAGTATACAGTTTAGCTGCTTATGCTGTATTAGCATGCCACTGTGTTTACCGTGTAGAGCCACTTAATGAATACAAAACCGTGTGCTATCATGTGTATATCGTGCCACGACACACACACAGTCTTAGACCACCATGTACTCTTTATTGAATATGCACAATAGTGACTTGTCATAGTTTTGCCAGTGTTTCTCAAAAACAAAGTCAGGTGTTTTGCTCTATAAGTGAAATATTTCAGTACTGAAGTTACCATTGGCATGATGTTCTGTTTGCACTTCCTGCAGGTATATATGATTCTGTAGTATTTGCATTGTAATTTTGATGTCCTGTAAGTAAAATTAATAGGAAAATCATTTGCCATTTGAGTACTACTAAAGTCTTTTCAATGTTTTCTGCGCTGTCCATCATTTAGGTCCATTTTGAAAGTACAGAAATGTTCTGTTAAAATATGTTGGTTTAAAAAGTTTGTCCTGCTACTCTGTTATATTTACTTTTTTTTTCACTTTGCAGTGACATAAGGCATTTGTGATTAGTATAGATTTATGAGTAGTTTGCTTTAGGTAGACAGTATTGGTGTGGGCTTATACTGCTAACATGGGCCACCTCATTCTTTCACGTCACGTGTATACTTCACCCAGCTTAACCTAGCTGCAGTTTTGCTCTATGAAAGTAAAGTAGTCCTGTATCGCTTTTCCATATTTCCATTTTATTTCTCCTGGAGGTGACTGAAGTGTGTGAGATGCACTTGCGTTTCAGTTTGCGACATTGTAACGTCTGTGAAACAGAAGGACTTGGGCATTAAGTACACATGGAGAATTCAGAGTAGCCAGTCAAGCAGTATATTTTAGGAGTGGGAGGAGACTGAAGTAGCTGAAGAGAACCCTCCCAGATACAAGGAGAACATTTGAATTACAACCATAGGAATGACTGAAGGTCACTTAAATAGTAGACCTTTTTTCCTTTGGTACTTTACGTATTCCTCTAATTGTGATGTTTTACAAGAAGATGCTATCCTATGGAGGATTTTGAAATAAAAGCCAGTGACACTGCATGAACAGAATTATTCCACATGTTTATTAGGAGTCCAACTGTCTTTCCTGTATCTCTACCTACAATAAGATTTCAGTCACTGGATTATTTTTGTGATCTGTGGTATAATCTATGTAATATAGTTGTATTTTGCATAGTCATTCCTAGGCTTAGCATCAGTAACCCCCTGTGCATTGCTACCTGTGTATTCTGCGTATCATTTTATCTACTTCACTAATAATTGGAAAGTGTAACCTGGATGCCATTGTATATAGCTTGAACTTCCAAGGCTACTGTATGGGAACACTGCAGATTAACACATTTGGAAAGACTGGTTTTCAAAATACTAAGGCGAAAGACACAGACTTGTGTTTTGTCTGTAAAATGTTCTGCTTTGTTTTAGCTCATTCTGTCTGGTTTTTGAACAGATGTGCTTATTTTGTTCTTTCTATGGTGTGTGTGTGTGTGTCACACACGTACATGTGTATATCTGTGTATATTTCCAGCCCAGGTCTGCATAACTCATCATTGTGGATTCTCTTGACCTGCTGCTTTATTTGTATTTTCTTAATTTTGTTTTACAGATTTCAGACAAAGTGGCTTTCTGATGGCATGTACATTTTGCTATCACTGTTTCAGAATGGATTTTTTTTAACCGGGCACCACTCTTGTTGCCCTAATCAGAGTCAGAGTAACAACTAGTACCCTACCACCTGTCTTCATACACCAAAGCGTGAAGTTCATAACTGTATACTAGGCTAATGACCACTAAGCTCTTATAAGCATAACCATGCAACCCAAATGTGACCCACAGATTTGATTTATATAGGGGTGATTGATTGACTGCCTTATCCATCAGAGATCTGGGTGCCAGATCAGGGGTGAATATCTGATTACCCATCCACTGGTCCAAGTTATGCTGAAATTGGGCTAGGAGAAAGTGACATTTTTTATCCAAAAATAGTAACTCCGCAAGCTTTTACTGATTCTGTAACTCTGTCGTGGATTGTACTAGTTTTTGTCTTTTTGCGGTCTCTGTCACCTATGTCCCATCCCTCTTTATGCTGGCATTATACTCCTGCTGCCCCTCTGGTTCCTCAGAAGTACTATTAATGGAATTGTTATAACTACAATGCTTTCCAGACCTATAACCTGGCTTCCCTTTTAGTTTCATCTGACCTTTTGTCATCCTTGTTTAGTTTTCCATCTGCCTGCTTTACTTCAGGGCCCTTTTGTTCATCCTCTTGCTAGCCGCAGTGTGTTGCTCATGAAGTCTTCAGAATTTTCTATACTGCTGTCTTTCACAGTTCTTCTGGGATACCCATTTATTTTTTCCAGTCATAATGGTAAATTGACCAACAAAACCATAAAGCTATTATTTCAAATACAGATAAAATAGCTGCTAGGAAAACCAAGGAAACTTTTAATAAAACTGTTTAAACCAAAACAATATTCACTAAGCATTTCCATCACTATTTTCTATTATTCTCTCTTATATTCTTCTTCAGCATCAAACTTACTATCATATCTAACAATGTGGTCTAACGCAGTAATGCATGGCTGCATCTGAAATGAACATGAGAAGAGGTATGTTTAAATGTCAGAATTGCAGTTTCTGCAATTATTTTTATACTGATGTTGAAGAAATAACTATCAATAATAATATTGTCAGAATTAGAGATAAGTTACTTTCAAATCTAAGTTTGTTGTTTATCTAGCTGTGTGTATGCCCTGCATGTCATTTTATATAGGACAAACAACAAGAGAGCTACACAAAAGAATCTATGAACACAAATATGCTATCCAAGCTGGGAATGACAAAAATGCTTTTAAGTAAGCACTACAATTCAAACAAATGTAAAGTGGACTTTAAATGTATTGTGTTAGACCATGTTGCTAGATATGATAGTTAGACCATGTTGCTAGATATGATAGTTTGATGCTGAAAAAGAATTGGGGTGGAAAGAGTATCAATGGCAAGTGAGGCTGAATGCTTGTTATCCACCTGGGATAAATAATAGGGAAGATTTTATAGCCTATTTGAAAAACAAAGGGTTAATGAATTGAGAAAATAGAGTCATGTGATTATGTGTTATATAAAGAGTTTGCATTGTTGTTTGTATTCAGTCTGAAAAGTCTCAAGCAAGAGACAAAACCACTTCCTGGACACTAAGCTATTTTAATTGTTTTAAACGTTTTTATTAAAAGTTTCCTTGGTTTTCCTATCAGCTGTTTTGTTTTATAATGGTAAATTGATTCAGTACTTGACCCTGCAACTACTACTACATTGTTGCCGAGATAAACAAAAGAGATCCCACCTAAGATATTTCTGATATCAGAGGCTCTGATTTTTTTTTTTTTAATTTCAGTTTATCTGTTTATTTTACTAGGTAAGTGAGACAGTCCTTTTCAGCTATGACCCAAGCTATGGGAGCAAGACTATATATTAAGTACATATGGAGAATTTAAAAGTAGCTAGTCAAGCAGCATATTTTAGGAGGTGGGAGGAGACTAAAGTTCCTGAAGAGAACCCACACAGATACAGGGAGAACATACAAACCCAAACTCCAACCCAAGGAATTACTGAAACTCAAGACTGAACCAGTGGGGATGTGGCCTGGCAGTTCCTTCTTCAGTTCACGAAGGCAAGAACTACAGAAATATTTTTTACCACTCACACAACCATTTTTTAATTTTTTTCCAGTTTATGCAGCATTTAAAATGGTGCTGCGGTAGCGTTGTCACCTCACAGTAAGACGTTGTCCTGTTCAATTCTCACCTAGAGCGTCTTCTGTGTGGAGACATGCGTGAATGGGCGTACCTTCGTTGAAGGTTGTGCGTCAGGGCCGGCAACTCGGCACGTAAAAATCTACTGACAATCATTAGCGGACCGGAGTTCCGCTGTGGCGATCCCTAACTGGGAAAAGCCGAAAGACACAACATGCAGCATATAAAAATTATATGCAACAGAATGACAGGATACATCCTGAAGTGCACCAGTCATGTGATCTAAACGGCAGTACAGTATCGTGCTGGGATGAAGTCCGTGTACTTAAAATTACATACGTATCTTATTTTTCTGGTGTTTTATACAGCAGTCATAATTGTATAATCTGTGTATTTAGGGGAAAGGGAGCTAAAGCACCTTGTTCAGTTAACACCAATGGTTCTGTAACACTGTAATGTGGATTTGTGTTCTTCTTTGTCTGTTTGTGATAATCTTTTTATACAGTTTATTAATATTGAATTATTTCCATCAGTTAACACATTCAGACACACTGTTTCTTCTGCAACACTTTACTGTTTGCTTTACTGTTATGTCTGTGTGCTCTACCAGGTGCTAAGTGCTTGTCTAGGTTGCTTGCAAATAGAGAATAGATTCTGAAACATTCAAATGCTGCGTGTCTTTCCCCTATGACCCTGTCTATTTATGTTTGAGATAAACTGCAGTTAAACTAAAATAAAATAAAATAGTTTACAACCGCACATTATTTATTTTTTTTTTTTTTGCAGCTGTGGCTGTTTTGTTGGCCTTTCTCCTTCCCTGTACACTTCTGCACGTCTGAGGTAGTTCCTGCAAGAAATATGTTTCCCCTCTCATTTCTGTTATTACTCACCCCCCATTTTCCTTCTCAGCTACCCCAGTTTCCCAGATTGTACCCCCCATTTTCCTTCTCAGCTACCCCAATTTCCCAGATTGTACAAACTTCTTATATTCATCATTCTCTTCAGCTGCTTTAGTGTTCTAAAATTAAAATAATTTTACTACCAACTCATGATGGTTCTCTAAGGCTTCTTATCTAACACTACATTCTGTGTTCACTGCATCCCTCTCTTCCATGACACAGTTGTTATTATTGACTTTTAATCAGGCTTTATATACTAAATAGTTTTTTCAGTTAAAAAAAAAAACTTAGAAGATGCTAGTCAAAAGCTGCTTACAAATGCATTGTTTGGTACATCTGTATGGATAATTGCTCGTCATTCTAAACCGTATTTTTTATGTAATTGTTCTACTCCTGCAAGCCACCTCATTTGGTCAGTGATACTGCATGCCACCTCATTTGATAAGTGGTGCACAGTCCCTGTTTACAAACTGCAGTGATCTGAAACCACAGAACGGAGATAGTTGAGAAGTAATATCCAGTTAGTGGAATGAACTTGAGTCCAGTTTATTTCCTAAAAGTCCTGTCTTATGGAATTCCATTGTGAAGAGCTAAACAGTATAGCCCTGCCTGAGCAGGGTTACAGTAACTCACTGTTTTCTCTCATAGTATATTTCTGTCTGTAACTTGTCTTTCTCTCTTGGTATAGTATTTTGCATGCTTATACCTTATATCCTGAAGTCTGAGTACATTAGTAATAGGGTACTGCTTTGCCAGAGTCCATTTTCCTTCAGCTAAGTTATAACTCTAGGTAGATACCTTATACTTAAATCTTATCCATAAAGCTCCGCTAAACATAATTCCATTTTTCCAACCATGTTTTGACATTATAAGCTGCTTCTTGAACTAAATGTTGTAGCATATTCTTGCATCTGTAAATCTGTGTGTGTGTGTGTGTGTGTGTGTGTGTGTGTGTGTGTGTGTGTAATATATATATATATATATATATATATATATATAGATATATAGATATATAGATATAGATATATATATATAAATACAATTTCTTTCTTATGACAACCTATTAACACGGACTGTGCCCCAGTAAACAAATATAAATAAAACAAATACAAAATAAAAAAAAATGTTAAACTTTCTGTGTACTTACAGGCAAGAGCAGGAAGTGTCTTTTTTATGGTGGCTTTTCACTGTTCACTGTGAAACACACTGTTGTTAGTCTTTTGGCTTTTTCCCAGTAAGGGTCGCCACAGTGGAACTCCGGTCCACTAATGATTGGCAGTAGATTTTTTACGAAACACCGAGGTGTCAGCTCGACGCCCAACCTTCAACGAAGGCACGCCCATTTACGCACGCATGTCTTTTGAACACTACCCAACTGCGGGGAGGACATGCAGACTCCACACAGAAGGCACTCCCAAGCCATGCCGAGAATCGAATGGGAGAACCTCTTGCTGTGAGGTAACAACGCTACCGCTGTAGCAACGCGGCATTTCTATGAAGCACACTCAGTAGTGATAATTGATTTCCAGGCAGTTTCATCTGGTTTAGCTGTCCCATTCCAGTCAGCAACTTTAACAGCCAACTAGTACAATGAAGCTGTATTGTCTCATAATTTCTTATTACTCTGCCTGAGTCTGTATTTCAGTCAGGTATTTCATCTGGGACTTCAGTCTCATATGTGTAGTATGTTAAATTTCACAGCCCATGTTACTATGAACAGTCACTTCTTTAAGTTATATAAAGAGCTCAGCTAACTCCTTTCTCCTTGAAAAGGATGGCTGTAGGATATCATTTACAAAATATGGACATGTTCTTCTCTCAGGATGAAGAAATGCACCTATCACATTACATTGGGCAGAGTTCAGCATCCTCATACCCTATCATCTGGTCTTAAGGCAATCACACTGTTAAAGGATATTGTTATAGTCTTGGTAACTGGATTGTGGGACATGGTGATCTAGTCATGTGTAAGAGAAATTAGCATAGTTGTTTATTTATATATTTGTTGCAGTGTGACAGTGTTATTACGGTATCAGTCTTGTTCCTAAGAGCCCAGTGTGTTATCACTGTTGGTTTGTGCTTTTTCAGCTCCCTGCAGAAGGAGAAGCTTCAGCTACTCTTCCAAGTGTCGTTCAACAGCTGGTCGACTTTCGCAGTAAAGTCCGCACCTTTGCTCTTGCTGTGGATGACCCTATTCAACCTGTTGGTTTGGATGTTACAGCTTCAAAAGAAGTCAAGAAGTAACTAAAAGAAAAACGAAAGTTACTGCAGCAAGAAAGAGAGCCTCTTCTGATAGCCTTATGACATCCCTTTAACACGGACTGTGCCCCAGTAAACAAATATAAATAAAATAAATACAAAATAAAAAAAAAATGTTAAACTTTCTGTGTACTTACAGACAAGAGCAGGAAGTGTCTTTTTTGTGGTAGCTTTTCACTGTTCACTATGAAGCACACTGTTATTAGTCTTTCGGCTTTTTCCCAGTAAGGGGTCGCCACAGCAGAACTCTGGTCCACTAATGATTGGCAGTAGATTTTTTACTAAACGCCGAGGTGCCAGCTCGACACCCAACCTTCAACGAAGGCACGCCCATTTACGCACGCATGTCTTTCGAACGCTACCTAACCGTGGGGAGGACATGCAGACTCCACACAGAAGGCACTCCCAAGCCACGCCGAGAATCGAACGGGAGAAACTCTTGCTGTGAGGTAACAACGCTACCGCCATACCACTGTGGCATTTCTATGAAGCACACTCAGTAGTGATAATTGATTTCCAGGCAGTTTCATCTGGTTTAACTGTCCCATTCCAGTCAGGAACTTTAACAACCAACTAGTAAAATGAAGCTGTATTGTCTCATAATTTCTTATTACTCTGCCCGAGTCTGTATTTCAGTCAGGTATTTCATCTGGGACTTCAGTCTCATATGTGTAGTATGTTAAATTTCACAGCCCATATTACTATGAACAGTCACATCTTTAAGTTATATAAGGAGCTCAGCTAACTCCTTTCTCCTTGAAAAGGATGGCTGTAGGATATCATTTACAAAATACGGACATGTTCTTCTCTCAGGATGAAGAAATGCACCTATCACATTACATTGGGCAGAGTTATCAATATTGGATATATTAGCCATCACATTGGGCAGAGTTCAGCATCCTCATACCCCATCATCTGGTCTTAAGGCAATCACCCTGTTAAAGGATATTGTTATAGTCTTGGTAACTGGATTGTGAGGACATGGTGATCTAGTCATGTGTAAGAGAAATTAGCATAGTTATTTATTTATATATCTGTTGCAGTGTGACAGTGTTATTACAGTATCAGTCTTGTTCCTAAGAGCCCAGTGTGTTATCACTGTTGGTTTGTGCTTTTTCAGCTCCCTGCAGAAAGAGAAGCTTCAGCTACTCTTCCAAGTGTCGTTCAACAGCTGGTCGACTTTCGCAGTAAAGTCCGCACCTTTGCTCTTGCTGTGGATGACCCTATTCAACCTGTTGGTTTGGATGTTACACCTTCAAAAGAAGTCAAGAAGCAACTAAAAGAAAAACGAAAGTTACTGCAGCAAGAAAGAGAGCCTCTTGTGATAGCCTGTGACGTGTTACGTCAGGATCTTGCTGCTCTTGGAATCAATGTAAAGGTAAGGAAAATATTTTCTGCTTTTTTATAAGCTTTCACAAAAACATCTAGTAATTCGTAAAGTGCACTTGCTACTATCTGCTTATAACCAGGGTGAATGGAAAGTTCTGATTTGTGCATTTGTTTATGTTCATTGTTGTGCTGCTTGACGGTGGAAGATCTGAGCCTACGCTGTCATAACAAGAAAACATTTTTGGAAGGGGGGATGATCCTTTTCATTATTCCTAATCTTTGTATCAGTAACCCTCTGGGCATTGCTATCAGTGTTCTGAATCTCATTTTATCTACTTCACAAATAATACTTGGAAAGTGTAACATGGATACATAGGTTCATAGGTTGTTACTAGGCTAATGACCATTGGGGCCCTTGTAGGTCTAGTCACACATCCCAAACCATCTGGGTCCCAACTGCATAGCCGGCCTTAGGCATAGGCCAACTAGGAGGCCGCCTAGGGCACCGCTTTAGTAGGGGCACTTTTCCAGTATTTATTTGGTGTAGGTAGTCCAGGATGGGGGCACTGGGTGGTGTGGTGCCCTTTTGCCTAGGGCACCAGTTGACCTAAGGCCGCTCCTGCCCAACTGTCATGGGGGGGCATGTTAGTAGGCAGGTAGCTTAGGATTTGTAAATTAGGATAATACTTTTCTTATGGATGACCTCTGTCCATAAGTGGTATGGCAGCCAGACTTGGGGTAAATTTACAATTTCCCATCCAGCTGTCAAGGTTTTATTTGAATACGATCAGATATGAACTCTTATTTGCATGAATAGGCAGCATATTCCATAGTGTGGGGATCGTTTAGGACACATATCTGTCTCTCTAGTATGTTCATGTCACAAGCAAAATTTTCATCACTGGATCTAGTGTTTCTGGTGCTGTATGTTTTGCACATGTGCAACAGATCCATCAGGGTATATACTTTGAACTTCCAAGACTGCTATACAGGAATACTGCAGGCCAGATTTGGAAAGACTGGTTTACAAAATGCGAAGGCAAAAGACTGAAACTTTGTCGAAAAGCTACTTTATTAAATAGAACCTATTTCATTCTGTTATAACTGCTTTGGTATGGTTTTTTTTTTGTGAAGGAATTTCCCCTGCACAAGGTTTGACTTTTTTCTGCGTTTTAGGCAAGTGAGAGCTCACTATTTTAAGAAAGATGTACTTGTATTCAGGTTTTCACAACTCAGGATTCTGTACTGCCATCCCTGCTCTACATAATAGTCTGTTCTGAATTTTCTTTCCTGCACAGTCAGGATTTCCTAGGTTCTATTCCTAGCATGTGAAGCTACTGAATACTGTTTAGGTGGATTTCTCACACAACAGCCTTTGATATTCTGTGTAGATAACAGGTTTAGCAATCACCTTGTTGCTAGTCTCTGTGGTGCAGAGGAATGGAGCCCTGACTTCAGTCAAGATGACTGGGGTTTGATTAGTGGTCCCAGCACTGGAAGAGCTAGGCAGGGAGAGAAAGGAATGAATGGTAGGGTCCCGCTTGCTTCTCACAGATGGGGTGGGCAAGGTTGTGCATTCTCGTGAGCAAACTTAAAGTTAGTGGGATTTTCCTAATGAAGATCAGGGACACTACCACTCATGACTCGAGGAGAGAGGCAAGACTGCTTAGATGGAATGCTCCATGATGCCCCTCCTTGGGGCTTAGTTGAGTGTGTGCAGAAATAGGACCTTAAGTAGAAAACTTTAAACCATTTTGATGGCCAGCTAAATGATGGCCTCTTTCTGTTGACCTTTGCTGCAGTGAAGGGAATTTAATGGGCCAATTGGCTGGGAGGGGGCTGATGATCATCAGACAGTAGGGGTAAAAAGCACAAAAAAGAGAGACCTGGAACCACATTGTTTTTGTACTCTGGTTCTAGTACCACTGTTGGACATTCAAGTGCCCTGCCATGAGTTTTAAGAACTCATGATTGTGTGCAGACATTTCTGATGCTGCTGAACACCACCTAAATGACATGCCCAGTCACAAAACATCTTGAAAGTTTAGCTGCCGACAGAGTAGTCATCATAGCTTGTTTTTCTGATACCAGTCACCAGTTAGTCCTCAGTTTCTCAAAAACAGATGATTTTTAGTCCTGAAATGATTACATTGCAGATTCACAGGTAATCACTAGGCTAGTTTCCATTGCAGGTTACTTTAAACCTAACCAAGTTCCCTTTTTGTGCTCAAATGAACCTATCCCATTTGGCTAGAGATTGGCCTTACCCAGCCTGTGGTTCATAACTGTGTATTACCAACCAGTAAGAATAACTGGGATCATATCATAGATAATTTGAGGGGATCCAGACATGGAATAAAGCATTTCAGAGCTGCCTCTGTCCATTAGTAGTACAGGGGACAGTCCTTTGCTTTCCCATCCGTAGACCCAAGTTGTGCTTGAATATGGATGGAGATGAACTTTATTTTATGCGGATGGGGAGTCTGTTCCAGAGCAGCGGTATCCCCTGCGAGAGATATACCTGTCTCTCCAAGCCATTCTGTTGATGTTGCAGAAGAGGTTTAGACCCCTAGACTGAGTATTTTTGATAATATTTGACTTGCTGATTGCAGTAAATCCATCATTACTGGATCAGAGGATGCCTTGTATGCCAGACACAGATCATCTGTTTACAGTCCGTAGGATACAGGGTACAGTAACAGGGCTTTGAGTCAGTCCATGTAGGACATGTTGTTCAGGCCTTGTATCCTTTTAGTAAGGTATCTCTGTGGGCATTCCAGTTGTTACACTTTTCTGGACAGATGTATTCCAAAGGGGGCACTATATTTATGATTTACCTAATAAGGGCTTAGTAAATGGGGGCAATGACATCCTTACATCTAGACACAATTCCTTTGTTTCTAAGCTGTGCAATATAGAAGGACTTCCTTATAATAATGAACACATGTTGGTGAAAAATTAGGCCACTTTCCACAAAAGTTCCCAAATCCCAAACAACTGGGTCAACTCTTAGGTTCTAGCCATCAAAGCCTTACCCTGAACCATTCCTATTGGTGATGAGAATTTTCTACATTCTATCATTACTTCTTTGTGGCGTTTTTTTGATAAGTACCTTCCCCCATCAGAATGTCAGAAGAATTGCTGTCAACATCAGTTCTTTAAAATGTCTTTTTTCCAGTAAAACACTATTTAAGACTGAAAATGCCATAGCTGCCTCAGCTACCAGTGGTGAATTCTCAGTATATTTCACTATGCACACTTCCCACACATAGAACACTGAAACAGCATGACTTTTAATAGGTTCACATTATTTATTCATCATGGCAATACATAATTGCAAATTGTATTTTCTATTAATTCTGGTGTACCTTCTTAACCCCCTCCCTATTTAGAACTAGTCAGTCAAGGTTTAAGGGGGGAGCCAATTGCCCTTTCAAATACAATACAGTTTACTAAAGAGATTAATCTGAGATATACCCCTCAAAGCATGCACATTCCATTCTGCTAGTCATATAGTTGTTGCAACTGTCATGTTCTCAGAATGAAGTTGGTGGCAAGTAGGCACTGTAAAATGCCAAATCCTTGTTCCTACATAGTGATTATGGTTATAGGGCTACATTAATTTATAAGTGAATACATGCAGATGAGCCAGTAGGTTGAATAACTACTTATTTTACTTTGTTTACCACTGGCACATGGTCCTGCAGAACTGACAATCAGTAACATGTTATACCACAAAACAGACAATTATAATCAGTATCATGGTTTCTTTGCTGTTCAGTGATTTTTGGATACTTCCGTGATATACAGTAAGGATGTTTTTAAACTACTCATTACAATTATGAATGTCATCTTTCTTTGACTGGATAGTCTTTGTTTTTTAAAGCCTATTATTGTTTTATTTAATTGCATTTATTTTTCCTGCTGAGCATGTCTGTGCTGACAAGAGAGTTGGAATCAGCAAGTACTGAATGAGGGAATGATTTGAAAAAAAAAAAAAACAATTTCATAACATCTTGCTTTTTTGTATTTAACACATAATGGATTAGATTTTTATCCTTTTTTAATTTGGTATTATCCAGTCACGACTAACAGTTTTCCTTGTTTTCACAAACTAAAACAGCACCAGTAAATGATAATGGATAGCAATGACAGAGGTAAAACATTGTAGTCTGGGTAGCCAGATTGTTAATCATTGCAAGAAATATCCTGGTCCTTAATGGGTCAGTGTTGTATTGTGATACTAAATAAAAACAAAGCAGCATTCATTCACTGTTGCTGTTTGCAGTATTAATGCAGTAGTGGTTACCTACACCAGTACTGTACTCATGAACATCTAATGCTTCTGACTTTAAAGCAAAATGTTCCATTATAGGGATAACTTCTTAGAAGTCTAGAGCCTATAGCCCCAGAGTGCAGAGAATGCCAGTGTTTCTGATACTCAAGTAATCAGTAACCTAGCAAAAAATTACTTGCATTTTTAAAAAAGATATGAGGAGAAAAAAGGAAAAATGTACTTGGCCCTGTGTTGTAGGAAACACATTTATGGTTTCTGAGAAAGGTTAAAAACTGACTTGCACACAGTTTTGCATTCCTTTGTAATCCTTTTTAACTCTCTCTTTTTTTTTTTTTTTACAGGATAGAGGCAATGTTTCTACATGGGAGTTAACCAGTCACAAAGTGTCACCTCAGACAAATGAAGAGGACAAAACTTGACAAATTGAATAAGAGGTCAAGAAAATGTTATTACAATATAACTGCTGATTATCAGAGAATCCCAACTTCTGGCAGTATGAATACCTATACAGATTTTCTGTGTGAAGAGACGGTCTATTGTTTGTCCATATTGTTGGCACATGTGAATATACAAAAATTGAGAGGAAATAAAGCCCATCTTCTGTTACTGCATTCTTTCTGTTTTTCTAAAATTAATGAATGCCACTAGCTTTATCTGATTGTGTGCTAAGTAGCATTGAAATGCATATGAACTGATATGAGATATTTGTATTAGGGGTAATGTAGGGGTTGAGTTGACACATTAACACATCAGCTTGCATGTTGACTCCTGTAATATTCTTCTCTGCAAGAAACATTTTGGTGGCAGGAGTTTATTTTTGCCTAAAGTCTAAAGGTGTTGTGGTACCATTCTAGTCAGTAATTCGGGAAAATGCTAAAAGTGATTTGGGGATTAAGGCCCAAAATCAGGGACAATTTTAAAATACCACTCTGCTTCACTTAAAGGTTAATAGAACAAAAGATTTTGCCTCAACGTTCATTTTGTGAAGAATAAGAATAATAAAACTGTAATGTCTGGCATTGTTGACTATAATGCTCCACTGTTTACCAGACAATCAAAAATTTTACAAGGAATGTGGTAAAAGTATTAGGCAAAATCAGGTAGAGTTGAGAGGTGTGTGTGGTAGTGTGCGGCCTGGCAGGTTCTAATGGTTTTAGGGAACACTGGTGTTTGTCAGAAGTGTGACTTTTTACGTTATTATGACAGTTGTGGAGACAACTGTACTTAGTGTAAGGTTAATTGGCAGCACAGCATCAGTAATGAGGGAAGAAATTCAGACCCTCCTCCAACCAAACCACGTATGTCTGGATCTGCCCTCTTACTACTTTACAAGTTTGCCTTATGCTTAGGGTTGCCACCTTTTCAAATGCCCAAAGTGGGACATTTTTTGTAGAAACATCAGATTTTGCAGGGCAAAACATACTCATGGCCATTACAAAGGACACTTCACTTTTTTGCCTAAATAAAAGCTTATTCTTGAAGCATTTTAGTTGCTTATTCTGTTTCTTATAACATTTAGATGCTTCAGATACAAATAACTGTCTTATGCAACTATTAAAAAAAATATAGGAACATTTTTGTCCTAAAATCTCAGGACATTTGCCATTTTTTCAATTTTTTTGCAGGACACAACTGCCCAAAGAGGGACTCTCTCTCGCAAAGTGGGACAGGTGGTAACCCTACTTATGCTGACATTTTTGTTGTCGGCTTTAAAGAATGTTGGTCATGTTTTGAAACAAGTGCAAGTAACAATCATTGGAGTAGGAAATAGACTCCCTATTGTATACATTACAAAATTATACAGTTATTGCAAAAACATATTTTTGCATTTTATTCTGTTGTAAAGGATGGTTCCCTGTCATTTTTTCTTGGAGGTGAAATTATAGTATACATTTTTTTTTTTTTGCAAAAAGTGTGTTATTTTTGCATTTTATTTTGCTGATGATGATGTTCCATGACATCTTTGTTGTAGCTGAAGACTCTTGCGGTGACATCACGAAAGACTGAACCCATAATCCCACAATCCCTCACTACCTAAATTAATGTATACACTACTGGATTTCTATGCTAAATGAGTCAAACAGGAGCTTCTTAATTCCTAGAAAGAGACAAACTGTCAAATAAGCCTTACAGGTGGAACACCTGACATTGAAAATCCACTCTTGGGGATGGAGTACAGAAAATGCAATGTAATGAAGAAGCTGCTCTTCTAAACTAATATATTGTTTTTGCTTACTCAGAAAGCTTTGCAAGTGTATATAAACCATTGTCCAGTATCTACTGTGACAAGTCTCTGGGTGTGGTTATATTGAGAGAACAGAAAACTTGAATAAACCATGAATGAAACTAAAAAATAACACAAGAAAAAGAATGCAGCACAGTATAATAGAACTTTAAAATCAGAAATACAACTGGAAATTAATTTTATTTGTAAAACAAAGATGCGTCAGAACCTCAGAAACACTCTGCACCTGCCAATATTATAACAGGGTCTTGGAGTTAGTTAATATGCACTGTTTTAAGCACATTCGTTAGGCATAAAATATCCTTACTGACATGTTGTGAAAAATATATTATTATGCAAAGACTATTAGTCAAGCAACAGTAGAGGGAAAACTGATCTCGGGAATGTAAGAATCACTACTTTTGTGCCATAAAATTGTGTTTGTAGATACTAAGATTGGCATGGGGGGGTGATTATGATACCGGGGCAGAGAATTTAAGATGATTTTTTTATGAATTCATGGCAAAGTATCTGCTGTGTATATTGTCCAACACTGTAGGTTCACTGCGGGGATGATATGGAATGATGGAATCCCTTTATTTAAGTAAGAGTATAATTTACCCAAGAAACGGTTACCCTTATATTCCAGGTAATCAGATTTTCCTTTTTATTGTTTACAGTTTGCTTTGTAACTCTAAGGAAAATGTAAAGCTAGTACAACTACGTAGAGACTACTGTGATTTCCAATTTGTCTGAGTTTCTGTGTATACTTTTGTTTCCATGCAGCTGTGACTGATAACCTTAATGCTTTATCAGAACATGATTATGAGGTCATATGGTGTCGTCTTCTAGGATGTTTGGTTAAATACAGGGGAATGTGGTGATGATGCTGTGAAAACAAGGCTCTGTCTGAAAGTAACAAAATGCTTCAATTTGTACTTTAAAAAATACTCCATATTAAATAAAGCAGAATATTTGTGGTAATTTGGTTCTATTATCTGGAATGCATGCAGAGGAAAGATGCAACTCTGTTGCTTAGGTGAGCAAAATTATGAGTTCCTTTATAATGTTTATAATACAAAACTAAGTGCAGTAAAAGACTATTGTTAGCCTAGCCAATAACCTGAAGTCAGAATCAAGCCCTGTACCTTGTGTCTATGAGGTAAAGACCTTAATCATTATGCCAAACCCACCCCATGTAGAACATATCTTCACTAAACAGTCCATGTGATCTTCTTGCTAACATGATAAAGTCACAAGTGATTAGAGTATGTGTAACAGACCACAAATGAAAAATCCATTTTTACCTACTTCATAGATGTTTTATACAGAAGATTGTAATGCTGGTAATAAAGACTACATAATAATGCATTGTCATTTATTCCTTAACCACAAGAGTATTCATTTGTTTATATTTATGGTTCATTATGCTGATGTGTTTTATTAACATATGTGAGTGCATTGTGTAGCATTAGGTTGTTGTAAGTATGTAACAGCTTATTCCTCTGTCAACCTGTCGATTGTTTGTGTTGACTTGTGGTTTATGGCAATATACAACAAAGAGCAGTGGGTTACATCTTATGCTTATGACATATTGTCATACTTAAATCATTCTTGTGTTTGCTTTGCATGCTAGACAGTAGAGACAAGTTATTACCCATTAAGAAGTAGACGAAGAAAAATAACAACCCAAGGTTTCCATAGTTATGCTTATTAATTCAAAGATTTGCTTTAATGATTGACTTTGAGTGTGTATGATACAGCACACTTTAGTCTTCAGCTGTGACCAGTACCTGCCACAACTAGATAATTTTCAATATGTATGACTGTAGAGCAGACTTATGACCGTTGCATTTACAGGATGCTACCTTCTACAATATTGTCTCCCTGCCTTGTAGTATTACCTTACCAACAGTAAATTAATCTCTGATTATACAGTTTTATAGATACAGACGTAGTGACTTCCAGGAAGGGCTAATACCTTTTCAGTGCAATAACCCCTTCTTGTACAAGAAAATTCAGGTCAAAATTGTTGAACAGTTATCTTTTTTAAATAATTTAAGTTGTCACTTAGGACATAGGCACACATTAACAGAAAAAAACATATAAGTATTTTTTTCTATTTACATACATTACACGTATGTTTTCTTTCTTTACAGCAACTATCATTCAGTATAGCATTACATAAATTGTTCATTTCCTGCCTTCCGTTAAACCTCACTTTGCAGGTATTTTTTCCCACAAATTCCATTTATTTCTGTGTAATTTGCTCATTCACTTTTTTTAAAGATACCTTTTTCCATTTCTTTTATCATACGATATTCAGTGCTTCAAATACAGTTGGTTTAAACTTTGATTTTCATTTTCTAGTAATTACTTTTATGGCACCCAACAGAATTAAAGTTAATAAGGCCTTAGTACTTCCAGGCAATTTGGATCCTGTGTCCCAGCTCAAAAGAATTATTTCTGTAGTTACAGCCATTTGCTCCTTCAGTATTTCTGACAGAATACTCTCTAGGGAATTGTTAAAATCTTCCAATCCATTATACTCTCAAAACATATGATGTTATGTGGTCCAATCTCGCCTACATTCTTACTCACGGGTTCGGAGCTGAACATCGGCTCCGACTCGGCCAACTTATATTTTTCTAGCACAAAGTCTCTAATTGGCTGGGCTAACCTGGTATCCCATGTTACACCGCTCCACAACCCCAGATCTCGTTTGCCGCTCATGGAGCTAGGACATGGTCTCGCTTGGCTGTGGGTAAGTAGATTTAAAACTTCTTTTTCTAGTGAAAAATTGTTCTCTTTCTTCACAAAAGCTATTTTGCTTATTATTATCGTTGTTTTGTGGTGTGAGTGTTTGGTTGTGGTATCCCTCCGTTCCCACGGGCTAGACCCGTTTAACTTAGAGGACCTAGTCCTCCCTCCGTTTTGTGATTTGTCTGAGGTAATCATTTGTCCTTTGGTACAGTGTGTGTGTCTTGTTGTTAGGTCAGAATCATTTAACTTAGAGATTCTGTCCTTTGGTTGTTAGTGGTAGTTTCCCGCCTTATCCGTGTGGCCTACTGTCCTGTTTCTGTGCTTGTATACTGTGGTTTGGCATTATGTCTAAGGATCAGAAAGAACACAAACCCTCTGGGTTTAAGAAGTGTTCTAAATGTAGCTACAAGATGTCCATAACAGATGGACATGTTGTTTGTGTATACTACTTGGAGGCTATACATTTACAAGAGTCCTGTAGTTTTTGTCATGCTTTTAGCCCCAGGGTTCTACAGGAGAGAAAAAATAAATTTATACTGAAAGGCCTTCTTAAGCCTTCCTTTGAGGAGTCCTTGGACTCTTCCTCTGGTTCGCAGTCTAAAACCAAGACTTCTAAAGCCTAGAAAAGATCTCCGGCTACATCGGAGCCACAGGAGAAGACTACCAAATTGGACTCGACCTCCTCGGCTCCCTTGTCCTTGGGGCCGCAGGAGGTAGCTGTGATTCTTGAATCTGCCTCGGCTCCTATTCTGTTAGAGCCCATTCGGAGCCGATCTCCTAGTGTCAGACAAGGATCTCCAGATAGGAGATCACAGTCACCTTCTCTCTCCTCCAAATCCTCCAGACTCTCTGATTTGGATGTGGATAGGGTGGCCCAGAGGCTCCTGCAGTCGCCGGTTTTGGCTAAATTATTTTCGGCTCCAACCCAGTCAGCTCCGGAGCCAGTCCCGATGAGTGCGCCCATGTTTCCTCCTCCGAGCACCTCCTTGTCTTCGGAGCCAGAGTGTTTGGCCCCGATACCTCTTAAGGCCTTATCAGTGCCGACGTCGGCTCCTACCATGTCGGCTCCGTCCTCTGGTTTCGGGACCCGGGTGTCCTCTGTCGGGCCCGAGGGGGATACTTCGGGGATTTTGTCGGTTCCGAGTCTCCCTCTCGGGGCTTTGGCTCGGGGAATCTCAGTTCCCATCTTGGCCTTGGAGGTGGGTCGATCCTCGGATTCAGGGGGACCCACCTTCGACGCCATGCGGAGTGCACTGGCCAGATCCTCAGTCACATCACCCGGATCGGTCATTCCATCCCCCTCCATGCCAATGAGAGCCTCTGATGTCCCTCTATCAGTTGATGGCGGAGCCCCAAGGTCTGCGGATACCCCCATGAGCGTTCCCCAACTTTCTGAGGACCCCTCAGACTCTGTCCCTGAGAAGCCCCCAAGGAAGAAATTGTGCAAGAGAAAGCACACAGACTCCCAGGATGAGTCACTCACCTCTGATACCGACCTCAAGGAGTCAGAGGGGTCCCCCAAGTCATCCTCTGATGACGTCTCTTTCTCCGACATCCTGGAGATCTTGAGTCAGAGAGGCAGCTGGTCTTCCAAAACTCCCTCTGAGGTTTGGGGCTCAACCCTCCGCCTCCTGGGTGTCTCCACCCTTCGATGAGCTCTTGGATTTGATCTGTCGAAGGGCATGGGGGACTCCTGACTCAGTGGAACCGATACCTAGACATCCTTATAAATTTCTGTCAGCTCCCCCTGGGAAAGAGTTCCTGTCCAAAGGGGTTTCTGTGGATGCCATGGTGGTGGCGGCAGCCACTCAGCAGCAAGTAGCCGAGTCTTCTTCCTCCGTCCATCCTCCTTACAAGGAGTCCAGGAGTATGGATCGGTACAGGAAGCGTACCCTCTCTTCAGCGACCTTCATCCTTCGGTCTCTGAACTATGTCACTTTACTTGGCTCCAGAGAGATCTCCTTAAAGAGTTAGGAGATACTCTAATGGGTAACATACCTGAGGCGTTATCACAGACCGTTAACGCCCAGTTGTCTACTCTTGGATCAGTTGTCAACTCGTCCATGAGGCTCATATCTTATGCAGCCGAAGGGGCGAGCAGGGCAGCTAGCTCAGGTGTAGCCCTTAGGAGGCAAGCCTGGATGCGCCTGTGTCATTTCGCGGAGGCCTTCAAGTCTTCCTTCACTGATGCCCCCTTTGATGGGTCCTCACTTTTTGGGACCAAAGTGAAAGACACCCTCACCAGATGCGAGCAAGAGGGAAAGACCCTGTCTGCCGTAGGGGTCCATTTTTCCCGCCCATCTAGGCCTTACCCCAAGGCTCAGACGGGAGGAAAAATGTGGTTCAAAAAGTCACAGAAGTCTTTCCCTGCCGGTCAAGGTGAGTCCCCCTCCAGAGGCAGAGGAGGGGGTGGCTGTTATGGGAGACACCACCCTAGGGGCAAAGGAGGCCCTCGCAATTCGGGAGACCGTGATTCCTTTTGCAGGCCCTTATCATCATCCCTGATGTATTGCTCGACTGTGCTATTCTGGAGCCAGTCGGGGGCCGCATTTTGTTGTACCCAGAAGCCTGGGCAAGTATCACTCAGGATCGATGGGTACTTCGTATAGTTACCGGAGGTTATTCCATCCCATTATTGTCAAACCCTCCTCCACCCAAGAGAATCCCAGACGTTCCACCCAGTCAAAGGGATCACACAACAGTAGAAATTTCAAAGTTGCTGGAAAAACGAGTCATCCAACCTGTCCCCTCAGACCAGATCAGATTAGGGACTTACTCAAGACTCTTTTTGGTGCCGAAAAAAACAGAGGACATGAGACCCATCTTGGATCTCAGCTGACTGAATCACTACATTTTGAAGTCCAAGTTCCAAATGGTCACCCTTCAGTCTATTTTTCCGTTACTGGGAAAAGAAGTATGGATGTGCTCCATCGATCTCAAGGATGCCTACTACCATATCAAAATGGACAGGGCATCCAGGAGTCACTTACGCTTCAGGCTGGGAGCCAGTCATTTCTAGTTTCGTGCCCTGCCCTTTGGCCTCACCACAACCCCCAGGGTGTTCACCAAGTGCTTGGCAGTGGTGATAGCTCAACTGAGACGTCAAGGATTCCAAGTGTTTCCATACCTGGACGACTGGCTCCTCACCATCCCCACCAGGCATCTTCTCATTCAGGCCAGGGAAAAGATCATTGCCCTTTGTCATCAACTAGGGATTACCTTGAACTGGGGAAAGTCTGCCTTGCTGCCCTCACAGCATGTCACATTTATAGGCGCAGAGCTAGACACCATTCACATGCTGGCGTTCCTGCCTCAAGAAAGGATAGAGGTGTTGCAGGGTCAGGTTCGCGCGTTGCTGCCCCTCAAGGTTCAGGCCAGATGGGTCCTACAGCTCCTGGGATCCATGGCGGCCACCATTATGTTAGTTCCCCTGGCCAGTTTACACATGAGGCTTCTCTCGGCCCAATGGTCCTTTCAGAAACTTCCCCTGTCTCATCTGATCCTACTCACCGATAGGTGCAAACAGGACCTCTGTTGGTGGATGAGTCCCACCAACTTGAACAAAGGGAATCCATTTATTCCTATGACTCCAGTGGCCACGGTGACCACGGATGCCTCCCAGATAGGGTGGGGGGGCATTATCTGGTTTTGGGACCCGGGTGTCCTCTGTCGGGCCCGAGGGGGATACTTCGGGGATTTTGTCGGTTCCGAGTCTCCCTCTCGGGGCTTAGGCTCAGGGAACCTCGGTTCCCATCTTGGCTTCGGAGGTGGGTCGATCCTCGGATTCAGGGGGACCCGCCTTCGAGGCCATGAGGAGCGCACTGGCCAGATCCTCAGTCACATCACACGGATCGGTCATTCTATCCCCCACCATGCCAGTGAGAGCCTCTGATGTCCCTCTTTTGGTTGATGGAGCCCCAAGGTCTGGGGATACCCCCATGAGCGGTCCCCAACTTTCTGAAGGCCCCTCAGACTCTGTCCCTGAGAAGCCCCCAAGGAAGAAATTGTGCAAGAGAAAGCACACAGACTCCCAGGATGAGTCACTCACCTCTGATACCGACCTCGAGGAGTCAGAGGGGTCCCCCAAGTCATCCTCTGATGACGTCTCTTTCTCCGACATCCTGGAGATCTTGAGGCAGAGAGGCAGCTGGTCTTCCAAAACCCCCTCTGAGGAGGAGTCGGTATTCCTCTAGGCCTTTGGGGCACAACCCTCCACCTCCTGGGTGTCTCCACCCTTTGATGAGCTCTTGGATTTGATCTGTCAAAGGGCATGGGAGAATCCTGACTCAGTGGAACTGGTACCTAGACATCCTAATAAATTTCTGTCAGCTCCCCCTGGGAAAGAGTTCCTGTCCAAAGGGGTTTCTGTGGATGCCATGGTGGTGGCGGCGGCCACTCAGCAGCAAGTAGCCGAGTCTTCTTCCTCCATCCATCCTCCTTACAAGGAGTCCAGGAGTATGGATCGGTACGGGAAGCGTACCCTCTCTTCAGCGACCTTCATCCTTCGGTCTCTGAACTATGTCACTTTACTTGGCTCCAGAGAGATCTCCTTAAAGAGTTAGGAGATACCCTAACGGGTAACATACCTAAGGCGTTATCACAGACCGTTAACGCCCAGTTGTCTACTCTTGGATCGATTGTCAAGTCGTCCATGAGGCTCATATCTTATGCAGCCGAAGGGGCGAGCAGGGCAGCTAGCTCAGGTGTAGCCCTTAGGAGGCAAGCCTGGATGCGCCTGTGTCATTTCGCAGAGGCCTTCAAGTCTTCCTTCACTGACGCCCCCTTTGATGGGTCCTCACTTTTTGGGACCAAAGTGAAAGACACCCTCACCAGATGAGAGCAAGAGGGAAAGACCCTGTCTGCCGTAGGGTTCCGTTTTTCCCACCCATCTAGGCCTTACCCCAAGGCTCAGAGGGGAGGAAAAATGTGGTTCAAAAAGTCACAGAAGTCTTTCCCTGCCGGTCAAGGTGAGTCCCCCTCCAGAGGCAGAGGAGGGGGTGGCTGTTATGGGAGACACCACCCTAGGGGCAGAGGAGGCCTTCGCAATTCGGGAGACCGTGATTCCTTTTGCAGGCCCTTATCATCATCCCTGATGTATTGCCTGACTGTGCTATTCTGGAGCCAGTCGGGAGCCGCATTTTGTTGTACCCAGAAGCCTGGGCAAGTATCACTCAGGATCAATGGGTGCTTCGTATAGTTACCGGAGGTTATTCCATCCCATTATTGTCAAACCCTCCTCCACCCAAGAGAATCCCAGACGTTCCACCCAGTCAAAGGGATGACACAACAGTAGAAATTTCAAAGTTGCTGGAAAAACGAGTCATCCAACCTGTCCCCTCAGACCAGATTGGATTAGGGACTTACTCAAGACTCTTTTTGGTGCCGAAAATAACAGGGGACATGAGACCCATCTTGGATCTCAGCTAACTGAACCGCTACATTTTGAAGTCCAAGTTCCGAATGGTCACCCTTCAGTCTATTTTTCCGTTACTGGGAAAAGAAGTATGGATGTGCTCCATCGATCTCAAGGATGCTTACTACCATATAAAAATGGACAGGGCATCCAGGAGTCACTTACGCTTCAGGCTGGGAGCCAGTCATTTCTAGTTCAGTGCCCTGCCCTTTGGCCTCACCACAGCCCCCAGGGTGTTCACCAAGTGCTTGGCAGTGGTGATAGCTCAACTGAGACGTCAAGGATTCCAAGTGTTTCCATACCTGGACGACTGGCTCCTCACTGCCCCCACCAGGCATCTTCTCATTCATGCCAGGGAAAAGATCATTGCCCTTTGTCATCAACTAGGGATTACCTTGAACTGAGGAAAATCTGCCTTGCTGCCTTCACAGCGTGTCACATTTATAGGCGCAGAGCTAGACACCGTTCACATGCTGGTGTTCCTGCCTCAAGAAAGGATAGAGGTGTTGCAGGGTCAGGTTCGCGCGTTGCTACCCCTCAAGGTTCAGGCCAGATGGGTCCTACAGCTCCTGGGATCCATGGCGGCCACCATTATGGTAGTGCCCCTGGCCAGGTTACACATGAGGCTTCTGTGCAGTGGCTTCTCTCGGCCCAATGGTCCTTTCAGAAACTTCCCCTGTCCCATCTGATCCTACTCACCGATAGGTGCAAACAGGACCTCTGTTGGTGGATGAGTCCCACCAACTTGAACAAAGGGAATCCATTTATTCCTATGACTCCGGTGGCCATGGTGACCACGGACGCCTCCCAGATAGGGTGGGGGGGCATTATCTGGGCAGGACGGTCCAAGGCACCTGGCAGGATCACGAGGTACATTTGCACATCAATGTTCTAGAGATGAGAGTGGTGTTACTGGTGTTGCAAGCACTGCAGAGCTCTCTTCCCCTAGGAATGATTGCAATTCACTTGGACAACATGTCTGTTGTGTGGTACCTGAACAAGCAAGGGGAAACCAGGTCTTACCCCCTTTGCAGAGAGGCTATGCGAGTGTGGCAGTAAGTAGTGTCTTCCCAACGGTTCCTAGTGGCAACGCACATTCCGGGGAAGGCCAATGTGATAGCAGACAGGTTGAACAGAGCTATTCTAATGCCTTATGAGTGGTCCCTGAACCGCCGAGTGGCGGAGCAGATTTTCAACAGGTGGGGTCAGCCTTGCAGCGACCTTTTCGCCAATCCCCACAATACCAAGTGCAGCAACTACTTCACTCTGATCCCCCCACAGGGGGAGTCACTCAGGGGCACTGTAGTCCACGATTGGCCTCCCGGTCTGCTCTATGCTTTCCCTTCATTTCCTCTGCTGCCAAGAGTGATCCAGAAAGCCATTTCCTTGGGAAGCAAGATGATTCTTATTGCCCCACACTGGCCTTGCCAAGTCTGGTTCTCCTTTCTTCATCAGTATGCAGTGGACAGTCCTGCTGACACATGTCGGGACAGTCCCATCCCTCCCTGAGGACCCTCAGGTTGGCAGCCTGGCTACTCCACTTCCATCTTTAGTCAGACTTCATCGTTTTTCACCTGAGGTAGTACACATTCTATCTTCTTCTCATAAGTCTTCTACCAGGAAGATTTACTCCAGCAAGTGGAAAAGATTTTCAATTTGGGCTCAGGCTAAGGGACTGGATCCTTTCACAGCCCTCATCCCAGCTGTCTTAGATTTTTTATCCAGTCTTTTTCAGCAGGGTTCTGCTCCTGCCACCATTAAGGTTCAGCTGGCCGCTATCTCCAATTTTCATACCTCTTACGAACCTTCTCTCATGGCGCATAAGCTATGTAAGGCCTTTTGGAGGGGCACCTTGTTGCTTCGGCCTCCGGTGTCAGAACCCATCATGCCATGGGATTTAAATTTTGTGTTACAGGCCCTGACATCATCACCTTTTGAACCAGCTGCCACCTGTGTTTTAAAATTTCTGTCTTGGAAAACTGCATTTTTAATAGCTATCACATCAGCCAGACGGGTATCGGAGATTCAAGCGTTGTCCATCAAATCCCCGTATTTAATATTTCATAAGGACAGGGTTACCTTGAGACCTAACCCATCCTTCCTTCCGAAGGTAACCTCTGCCGTTAACCTCAATCAGTCCATTGAGCTGCCAGTTTTCTTTCCTCATTTTTCCAACAAGGCAGAGTTTAAGTTCCATCAACTGGACGTACACAGGCAGCTTCGCTTTTACTTACACAGGACTAAACCACTTCGTAAGTCTGATCAACTCTTTGTGTCCTTCTCAGAAAATAGAACAGGTTTCCCTGTTTCTAAGATTACAATTTCCAGGTGGATTTCTGACTGCATCTCCTATGCTTACTCGTCAGCAGGCAGAGAGTTACCGTTACCTGTCAAGGCTCACTCCACCAGGGCTGTTTCCGCTTCAGTAGCTTATCACTCCAGAATATCCTTGGATGAAATTTGTGCTGCAGCCACGTGGGCTTCTCCCCACACCTTCATTACTCATTACAAATTAGACGTGGCTTCTAGGGGCCGGGTCATTACAAATTAGACGTGGCTTCTAGGGGCCGGGCTTCCTTTGGTTCCACTGTTCTCAGGAGCAGCTTCCATTGAGCCTCCCAGGATAGAAGTGCTAGGGACGCTGTCCCGTGAGTAAGAATGTAGGTGAGATTGGACCACATAATATCTACAAGTTATGTACTCACCATAACGCTTGATGTATGTGGTCCATCTCACCTCACATTCCCACCTTCCCCCCCTCCTGGAGGATTTGGAGGCAACATTTGTTTCACCTTTCGGTATTAGTTATTTTTTCTTTGCTGCCCTGGTTAGTGTCCTACTCTTTTGACTGTGGTTGCGCATGAGGTGTGACTATGAGCTGCTGCAAACTAGATCTAGGGTTGTGGAGTGGTGTAACATGGGATACCAGGTTAGCCCAGCCAATTAGAGACTCCGTGCTAGAAAAATATAAGTTGGCTGAGTCGGAGCAGATGTTCGGCTCCAAACCCATGAGTAAGAATGTAAGGCGAGATGGACCACATACATCAAGCATTATGGTGAGTACATAACTTGTAGTTTCCATTTACTTCTGTCTTCCCCATCACAATCCCACCATTCGCTATCTAATTGAGAAAAAAATTATTTGAAGTTGGCTTGAAGTATAAAAATACCAATGCAAACAGTTCCAAACAAAATCCTACACCTTCTGGGCTTTGTTTCATACATAGAAGCCATACATATGTCATCACATTGTTCCCTTGTGAATTGCTTTTCCAGTCTGTCTTCCCAATCTTTTCTAACCTCCTCTGACTGATTCTTATAGTTACCATGCAATAGTTTATATGCCCTATTAATTATCCCTTTTTAACAGCAGCTTATGTTCTAGATTCAACTGAAAACTCTACCTGAGCAGGTCTTTCACTTAGGCTTCCCAGATCCCTTTCTCTTTGCCTATACTCTGATACCAATCCTGGACAGGGAAGGCACTCTCTATCCTGCAGACCAAACATTTTCTTGGCTTTGTCCCACACTCTGTTACCTTTGCTTCACTAGTTATGTGCTTTCATTGCATTGATTCCTTTGGGAGTTTTCTCCACTAAATTCCAACCCCCTCTTGCTTATTTTCTGTACCACTACTTTCACTTATCCCTATTGGCAAAATCTCCCTTCTCTAGCCCCTTGCTGGCTTAGTTCTTAGAATACATTCTATTTTATGACTGTAATATTCTGTATAGTTGTTAATGTTCTCTGCATCCAAATTCCCACTTTGTCCTTAATTCTTGAACTTCCCTTCTGCTTCCCCAACCCTTTCTACTTTGAGTTCTGTTTGTGTTTTTGACTATGCAGCTCTAAAATATCCCTTCAAATCAGGTAATCCTAAACCACCATGTTCTGTTGAGGGGGTCAGTATATACCACTTAATTCTTGCCCTCTTCCCCTCCCAGATAAATTCCTTCACATCTTTATTAATTATTTTTTAACATGTTTGTTGAATATATCACTTAAGACATAGGCATAAATACATTTATATAAAAGAAAACAAGCCATGTTACATGTTCACAGTTACAAACATTATACATCATACACATTCTATTATACAATTATCGTCAACCCAACATTACATAAATTGCTCAATTCCTGATTTCCCTTAAACATCACCCCTCCTCCAAAACATTATTCTACATGTGTTGTTCTCACAATTTCAAAATTTCTATGTAATTTGCTCCTAATATCTCTGGTACAATATTCTCTGCTTCAAATACAGTTGGTTTAGACTTTCCATTTTCTAAAAAATTGCTTTTGGCAGCCACCAGAATTAAACTTAACAAGGCCTTACTATGTCTAGGCAATTCAGATTCTGTATCCTAGCTCAAAAAATAATTTCCTTAGTTACACCCATTTACTCACCCAATATTTCTGATATAGTACTCTACAAGGAATTTTTTAAATCTGCCAACTCATTGCACTCCCAAAATATATGCAATTACTTTTTCTTCCCCAGCCCAAGCCCGAATATTTGCCAAACTTCTTTAGAGTCTGCTTCAGGTATAAAAATACCTATGCAGACACTTGCAAGCAGAAATCTTCTAGTATTTTTTGCACATTTGGGATGTACACATATGTACTTCCATTGTTTTCTTGTGAATTGCTTATCCATTCTCTCTTCCCAATTATTTCTGACATCCTCTTATTGATTCCTATAGTTATTGTGCAGTATTTTATATGCCGTAGTAATTATCCCTTTTTTATCAGCAGCTTCTGTTTTACATTGAAATAAAAACTTAGTGCAGATCTTTCATTTAGGATTCCCATCACTTTCTCTTTGTGTATACTCTGATATCAGCCCTTGATAGAGAAGGCAATCTCTAGCCTGCATTCCAAATGTCGTCTTGGCCTCTTCCTATTCTGTTACCTTTCCTTTCCTAATTACTTAATCCCAATACCTTGGTTCCTTTGCCAGCTTCCTACAGTAAATTCCATCTCCCTCTTGTTTGTTCTTTGTACCCCTGTACATCCCTGACCACTTTGAATTGTAGCTTTCTGCTTGTGTTATGTAGAAGAGCCTCAACCGAGTAGCTCTAAAATGTCCCTTCAAATCAGGTAATCCTAAACCTCCTTGTTCTTTTGGGAGGATCAACTTATCCCACTTGACTCTTACCCTCACCCCCCTCCCAAATAAAATCCTTCAACCCTTTATTAATTGCTGTTCACAACTTCACTTCTAATTGATAAGCATATTCTTGACTTGTGTATAAAACTAAAGGGACAGGATACTGCTTGTATCTTGCTATCCATATCCAGAGGCAAGAGCTTCATTTTTCTCAGTTTTTGTATTATCTTTTGTTTAGTCTCTTCCACATATCCTTAGCTGCCAAAACCAAATCCTTTTAAATCCATGCTCCTAAATACTTCATTTTATCATGTCTCCATTGCTGGACTAATTCATGTGTGAGTACGTAGCCTTTGTTTTATCTTCATTAATTTTATATCATGAAATAAAACGGAACTGTCTCAGAATATTCCACAAAACTGAGATGTCCTTTTCTAGTTCTGTCAGGTATAAAAATCATAGTGTTTACAAATAAGGCCAACTTGTCTTGATTACCATATCAATTATTTCTGACTCCTTATTTTCTTTCCAATGACTCCAAGCACAACTCAAATAACAGATGGAAAAAAGGGCACCCCGCCTGGTTCCTCTGTTCAGGCACAACTTATCAGAGAGGAAGCCTTCCACTTTAATTTTTGCCTCCAGTCCCACATATATCCTCCTAATTAATGTTATTATTGTATGAAGGAATCAAATGTTTCCATTGCCCTACTCATAAAATCCCAGCTTACTCTATCATATGCTTTCTGTGTATCAAGGCCAACTCACAACAGTGGTATTTTCTTATATTCTGCTTCTCTCTGGATCATTATTGTTCTATTAATGTTGTTAAGTGCTTACTGCCCCCCCTACAAAACCACATCTATCCATATTTATCAATTTTGGCAACACCTTTGCCATTCTTTTAGCTATTATAGACATAAAAAATGATTGACTTCAATAATTGGCTTAGCTTCTGGTGTCATTCTAAGGGGATCTAGTATCTGTCAGCCTGGATGACATGATTGACAGACCTTGATGCTTTGCCAGAGATGGTCTTCATCTGTCACCCACAGGATTTTGGCTACTGGCTAAGGTGAACTAATAGTTAATGATACTACATATACTGAGCATGTGGATGTAGCTAACTTGTTAGCCAACAGGTTCTGTGAAAACTTCACTCTGCTGTCCCCACCACACATATCACATGACATCCCTACCACCTGTCCCCTACCTTCTATCTCTAAAGAGCAGGTCGTAAATGCCCTCTCTAAGGCCAAAAACACAGCATCTGTGGGACCTAATAACATCCCAGGCTGTGTCCTACATGAGCTCCAACAGGAGTTAGCAACACCATCTGGTACTCTTTTCAGTCATAGTCTAAGCACTGGCTTCATCCCAGGTGAATAGAAAACAGCCACCGTTATGCCTTGCACGAAAGTGGTGCTTCCACTGACCCCGGGATCTATAGACCTATTAGCCTGCCTAGCCTCATCTGCAAGGCCATGGCGTGAATCATCAAGGACTTATCAATAAAGATATAGGTAATCTCCAAACAATTGACCTTATTCAGTTTGGATTTGTGAAAGGGAGATCAAGCCTATTAAACTTGGTGGACTTCTTTGAGACAGTCATTCACCAAGGCCCTGGACGAGCAGAAATCATTGCATACAGCCTACCTAGACTTAGCCAAGGCTTTTGGCACTATCTCTACTCAGGCATCATTGACAAACTCACCCAGCTAGGTATCAACACTTTTATCATTAGATGAGTCACTAACTAGCTCACTGATAGAACCCATATAGTTAAAATAGGGGAATCCACCTCCAACAGCAGACCTGCAACCAGTGGTGTTCCACAAGGATCAGTCCTGGGATCTCTACTGTCTGGAATCTATTTCTGCAAAGTACAAGCAAAAACTAAAGGGCTGTGGCTGACAAAGTTTGCTGATGACTGCAAACTGAGAGCAGTTATAGAATCACCAAACAATGTTAACATTCTACAAGATGGTCTTATACAAACAAATGATTGCTGCCAAAGTCATGGCCTTAAACTCAGTGCAAAAAATATATTATCATCCCTTTTGGTAAGAGCAATGTTCCTGCTAACTACCACATCAATAGCAACACCCTAATTATGCGCTCAGTGGTGAGAGACTTGCAAACACAGGTTGACAGCAACCTTACCTTTGATCACCATGTCTCCACAGTGGTAAGAAAGGCATCTCATAAGTAAGGGCATTGCCTCCAGAAAAAAAGAAGTTATAATCTCCATGTACTCTTCCCTCATCAGGCCAGTAACTGAATACAAAGCCCCTTTTGGTATGTACCTTTTCAAGCACCTGCAGCAATTGGATAGATCACAAAGCTTCCTCACAAGGAAGATTCAAGGTCTTCAGCATCTGTCCTATGTGGATCATCTGAAGTCACTGTCACTTTATTCTGTTTCATACAGACTATTCAGAGGCGATCTCTGCTTTGTATATAAAGCTTTATTGGAAATGCTACATATCTGGAAGTCAAATGGTACATGGGTTACTTGCTCTAAAGACCGTAACCTGGTATGTGACATTAATAGAACCTGCTGGAGGGACAGATTTGTCTTCTTGAGGTTACCACACCTTTGGGACAGACTCCCACATGACAAACAGTTCACCTCATTGGCCCTGTTCAAACACAATCTGGGCGATTGGATGGTTAACCATAAATTTACCCCGGGGGTTCCACCTGGGTCCCTCTTGGGTAGGGGCAATAGATGATGATCATGGAAATAAGGGTAGAACTTGGCTAGGTTGTAAGAGCCCTAGCGTCATTAGCCTAGTAACTTCCTGTGGTCTTATAAAAACTTTATAGTCATGGTTTAAAATTGAAATAGACTGATAAGAAACTGCCTCTGATGGGTCTTTACCATCTTAGGTTTTGCAGCCACCACAGCTTTCTTCCAGGATGCTGGTGTTTCCCTTCTTTCAAAATAGTGTTAAAACCTTCCAGATATTTCTCATTTTCTTTCTTCCTTCATAGCTTCCAAAGTTCCACAGGAATACCATCTACTCTTCATGACTTTCTTGCAGATTGATTAAACGTCTCCATTTTTATCTCATCTCTTCCGGTTGTAACTGTTAATTGTTGGGTCTCATCTACCTCTAACCTTGGCATACTTAAGAAATATTTCCATTTCTGCTTTTACTTGCTTTCCTCTTTCCTCTGCTTTATATAAATTTTCATAACATTTCCAAAATATTTGTAATACCTCTATGAGATCTCTGGTTATTTTCCTTGTTATATGATCCCTAAGTTTCTCAACAATACTTTCTACATCCTGTTGACCAAGTCATTGTGATAAGAGCTTCTGTGCTCTGGAGTCATTATCAAGACAGTTTCTTAACAGCAGTCTTTCTAAACCCATGCATATTAGCCATATAATCCCTTATTTTCTTTTTAGCACTCTGCAGTTGCACCTTTTCTTGTTCTGTGAGATTCCTCTTATTCTGTGAAAATTTAACTTCACCAGCCTCTCTAAATAATTTGTTACTTTTTAATCATATCTGTTTTCTTTTATATGTACCCTATTTTAAACTCAACTTTCATTTTATCCCACTCAGTAGTTATAACTTCTGAAGAAGTCTATATCTTCCCTAATAACTTTCAAATAATTTCCACTACAGATTCCTTAAATTCCTCAATTTTTACCAAGTAAGTGGAGAAGTGCCAGTGTCTTATTTTTACTTCATTACCCAGCATTTCTGTCTTAGTTGTTATTGTGGAATGATCTGAAATAGTTAATGGATGCATGTTGAAACCTTTAATTAAATGCACGTGTTCCTGTTAAATATAGTTTTTGTCTAGTCTATTCCAGTTGTTGTACCTTAGGGAATAATATGTAAATTCTGAGTTCTGACGACTGAATTTATGTGTTGTATACCAAATATTTTCATAAATTCCTTCAGAAATCTACCATCTTTTGCTTTATTTTCCCTTTTAGGTCCTCAGATGCATCCTCTCTGTTACAAATCAAGTTCCAGTCTCCACCTATAGGGAATGTTCTATTCCCTGCTGAAAGCTGATTATATCTTGCAAAATTTTCTTAAACTCAGTAATAGCAGTTTTAGGTAGAATATAAATAAATGCGAGCATAATCCTCTTCCCTTGCAAGCAGCACTTTTCTATCATAAGTCTACCTTGCAATCTTTTTTCCTCTTCTATCACTACTGGAGCTCCTAGAGCAATTATTATAAGTACTCCCTTCTCCTCTGTCCGTGATAATTTGAAAGCTGATTATTTCTCACAAAATTAACTTCAGCTTGATAATAGCTGTTTTAGGTGGATTATAAATACTTGTCAGCATAATCCTTCTCCTTTGCAAGTAGCCTGTTTCTACCACAAGTCTACCAATACTATATTTTTTCCTTCTTCCATTGCTATTGGAGCTCCTGTAGTAATTAGTATAAGTACTCCCCTTTTCCTCTGCCCTGATAATTTGCTGAATGTCCATCTTGAAATCCTTCCTTTATCAAATTCACATGCTCACTTCTTTCCAGATGTGACTCATATAGCATTGTTATTTGCACTCTGCATTTTTTAAATTTAAATCAGTACTCTCCTTTTTGTCTATATCTGTGAGACTATTCATGTTCCAAAATAATTAGTGTAGCCATTATAAGAAATTTTTCCCACCTATTATATAGGACAGTTTTTTTAAATGTCAGTTTCCAGCTTGTGTCGTACATGCACCTACATGTGTTTGGTAGTTTGCTCCTTTATACAGTTGTTTCTTGTCATCTCCATTTGAACCTGTGTCACATTTTACAAGTCTTCTTGTTTCAATGAATATCCTCAAAAAAAGTACACACAGCCAGAACGCCCCCATAACCTATTAACTTAAAACAAATGCACAAAACTATGTACATCTTCAGATAATGAAATGTAACCCTCCTGTTTGGAACAATAGTCCCAAATCAACAACTGCTCCCACAGGCATTAATTAACATAGAATTAAGGTTGTTCCTGCCAAAATGCATGTTACAACCTGTCCTCCAACTTACACTAATTGTTGTCTGTTATTGTCTTATCTTTAGTCCCCTCTCAGATATGAAAAACAGCTTATGTTTTCAGGAAACATTAACTTTCATCCTTAAGAAAATGTGCACTGGCTACCTTTAAATAAAACTAAATTATGCACGCTTCTAGTAAATGCATTGAAGTATTTAGATCAGAAAAGCTGCTATCTCTTATTCACTTCCAACAATTTCCAACTTTATTTTTTACTGAGATGCTTATGTCTGTACATTTTGATTTTACATTTCTGTCAGTAAACAGTACCAGAACTCTCACTTTATTGCCTTCACCTTTAGCCAGCTTGTTTCCATGGAAACATAAAATGTAGAGCTACCCTCAACTGCAGACTTCCCAACTTACACTTAACCTTTATTTGCTTAAAGAAAACTATTTATTACATTGTGGTTTCTCACTTTTTACAATCCACTTGCATTCACAAAAAAAATGGCATTAGTTTAAGCCTAGGGTATTAATCTACATATATCATAATCAGTGCACTTTTACTCCCCACCCCCTATCCCAACAGTCCAAGATTACAACCTGTTAACTTAAAAGTGCTTTTTCTAGTTTGTCTTCTCTTTTTACATTATAATGCCTATATTTCTTAAAACTAAACAAGAAAAAAGTACCTGTTTAGTATCTTTATAACATACAGCAATCACTGAAAACTCCCCAATATATAACATGCAATTTATATCATAAAATGTTTTATAGAGATACTTAAGAACAAAAATTGTTTTATTTGGCTACTTTTTCCCTTTTGTGTACTTCCAAACATTAATGAAATGAAGTGGTGCATATGCCTGTCAGTCCTCCAACAAGTTTAACAAAATTAACAAAAATCCAATCTTGCTTAGCCACTTTTTCTTGTAAAATACCAACAATCCACAAACAACGAACTGTTAAACTGAAACGGAACGCAATAAAAGTCGGCCAAAAAGAGTTAGTGCTATTTATTATAAATTACACTTTCAGCTAGGACAGTGCCTAGCCTTCTTCAGACAAACAGTTAAAATATGGTAAACCAATGCCTTTTATCTAATCAAGTCAGTGATGTCATCAATTAAGCAATGTTGTTAGTAACCATAACAACATATTATCGCAGCCTACTTTTATATAACAAGTTATAACTCATTAAATTATAATACAGGAAATGATGAACAAAACCATATATATTCCTATCTCATCTTATGTTTAAAAACACACTTATATGTGTATACATGTTAAAAACTGAACTATACAAATTTAATAACAACATACTCTACTTAAAACACTAAATCAGATTCATACTAAGTCAAATTCATAAAAATACTTATAAATTCCCTGGTTCTCCTTTGTGTGAATATAAAGATTAAAAAGTACCTAATTAAACAAACGCTGCACTAACCAACCTTTAATTCCTGGTTAAACTGTCATATGCAAGAACTTTGTATATTTGCTTTGTATTCAATTTTTATGTATTCAAAGTTAGGAGTTTCAACAGACTTTTAATGGAAATACTGTCATTAATCCCTGGGGGCATATAAGCCCTCGTTCGCACTTGCCACTTCAGTTCATCTATTTCGAGCAAAATTTGCCAAGGACCCCCCCAATTATTCTCAATTCTCTGTTGTAAAACTGTGAACCTAAAGGTGTGTGCGGGAAATTCAGAGCAGTGATTGGCTAAAGCATTGTTAAAATCTTTCTTCTTTATAGGTTCATAGGTTTATAGGTTAGTACTAGGCTATCAGCCCTAGGGCCTAACAATTCCCTGAATATTTCTTCCCACATTATTTACTTTCCTGGACCCCTGTCTAGCAGGGCGACTGACGTGATCCCCGGGGTGAATTTCCTTTCTCCCATCCAATCGTCAAGGTTCCTCTTGAAGAGGTCCAAAGAGGCACTCTGCTTGACATGTATGGGCAATCTATTCCAGAGTCTGGGGAGTCTCTGGGTCAGGAACCTATCCCTCCAACATGTTTTGTTTATTGTGATGACAAGGTTTAGATCCCTGGAGTGTGTAGCTCTGAGGGACTGGGATTTCCTTAAGTGTAGCATGTCCAACAGCTCTGGGTTTGACATGGCCTTGTATGTTAAGCAGAGATCGCCTCTGAGTAGACGATATGCACAGAGTATAGCTGGAGTTTTTTAAGGCGGTCAGCATAGGGCATCTGCTTTAGGCCTGTGATTCTTTTAGTGAGGTATTTCTGAGGCCTTTCCAGTTGTTGCAGATGTCTTGAGAGGTACATACCAAATGGGGCATTGTATTCTATAATGGGTCTAATGAGGGATGAGTACAGTGGGACAATGACTTCCTTTTTCTGGATGAAAAGCCCTTCGTGATGAGGTGTGCCACATAGAAGGATTTCCTGACTGTTGTGGTGATGTGGTTATCGAAGGTGAGACCACTGTCCACCTGTGTCCCTAAGTCTCTTATCACACTTTCTGTGTTTAATGTACTGCCACCTATATGGTAATTCATGGATACATGTTTTTTCCCAAAGGGATAACAATACATTTCTTGGCATTGAGCTTGAGCCCATGGCTCTGGCACCAAGCATCTGTTTCTGTAAGGCCCTTTTGTAGAGTATCCACATCATTTGGGGATTCAATAATGGCTCCCAGTTTGCAGTCATCTGCAAACTTTGTTAGCCAGAGTCCCTTAGTGTTGACCTGTACTTCAGAGAAGTAGATGCCAAACAAGAGCGGCCCCAGGACTGAACCCTGAGGTACTCCACTTGTCACTTGTCTGGAGCTGGATTTGGAGTCGGCTACTTTTACAGTGTGGGTTCTATCAGTAAGCCATTTAGCAACCCATTGGGTGACATAGGGATTAATGCCCAACTTAGTAAGTTTATCTATGATTCCAGAGTGGGGGGTGGTGTCAAAGGCCTTGGCAAGGTCTAGATAGGCTGTGTGGACCACCTTACCCTTGTCCATGGCTCTGGCCATTTATTGCATAACAATGCTCATATACTCGCTGCCTAAAACGTCTCTCCATTTTCCCAATGTAAAACACGTTACATGAATTACAACAAGCAGCGTAAATCGCACCCTTAGATTCACAGTTGAATTGTCCTTTTATTTTGTATGTGTTGTGGTTCAAAACCACCTGGTTACCAACCAGAATGTGTTTACATTGTGAACATGAACCACATTTAAACATCCCATTAATTCTCCCATAAGAATTCCTGCTATTAATGTTGCTCTCTAAGAGGGCTTTAAGATTTTGACCACGTCTGTATACTATTCTAGGGCTAGAACCAAGAATTGTAGAAAGGGAATCATCATTTTTAATGAGGTCCCAATTTTTATTTATTACCTCTCTAATAGACCAAAAATCTAAAGAGAATGTATGCAAAAAGCTGACTTGATAACTTACATTACCAGCTTTTTTAATTTGGCAATTCATCAGATAGACTAGCCAATCCATTAAGGACTGAGTGAGAAGATGAGCTTGAGTGTCCTTTTAATAAAGGAATAAAATAACCAACATTACGCTTGAAAACTACTTCTTTTTTTGTGTTGTTAACAAGTTGACTAGGATAGCCTCTTTTAATAAACATGTTACACAGATGGTCACATTCAGTCTCAAAGTCTAATTCATCCGAAATTATACGGGCAGCCCTCACCATTTGGCCTTTGACCACCGCTTTCTTTTGTTGGTACGGGTGGTTGCTAGTAAAATGAAGGAAACAGTTTGAATACGTTGGTTTCCTATATATAGAACTTTTATATCTACTATTAGCCTTGTCATTAACTAGCCAAATGTCCAAATAGTTGATCGCGGTTATACCTATGTTATAAGTAAACTTAGAAAACTTGTGGTCCTGTTAATGTTGTCTATAAAGACTGGTATCATGGACAGTTCTCCATTCCAAATACAAAACATGTCATCCTGTTATCTAGTATACCAGGAGACATTGTTTTGAAATAGTTGGTCTTTAAACAACAAGTTGTTTTCCCAATAAGCCATAGTGGCATTGGCGAAACTAGTGCCACATGGAGAACCCATGGCCACACCAGTTTTCTGCAGGTAAAACATACCCTCAAACAACATAAAATTATTCTTCAAGACCATTTCAAGCAAGGTCTCAATTATATAAATGATATTATCATTTGCTTTCTTACTATGCAAAAATTCCCTTACCCATTGTGTGCCTAAATCCTGAGGGATCACTGTGTATAGATCTTTAACATCTATAGTTAAGAAATACACTTCAGGTTGGTATTCTAAGGAATTAATGTTTGTAAGAAAACTCCACGAGTCTTTGCAAATCTGTGGTTCGGTTTCAATAAAAGGCTTCAACAAACTGTCAACATATATGGCACAAGCGTATGTGGTTGAATGACGGCCATCAACTATTGGTCTGAAAGGGGGGGACTTTATGTCCTTATGGATCTTCGGACACCCAGACAGTACTGGTGTTTTGGGAGCTATCATATTTAAATATTGGTAAAGGTCAATGTCTATGAAACCTTCCACAAACAAGTCATCCAAGGTTGACCTTACCTTCTTGTAGGCTACATTAACCTCATTGATTGTTACCTGAGTGTAATTGGGAGTGTTTAAATGTTCCATCAATTTCTCCACATATAAACAATGATCCATAAAGACTAAGCCACCCCCCCCCCCTTATCAGGCTTCATAACTCTTGTATTACAATCTTTAAGTAATTGAATAAATATACGTTCCGTCATAGACATGTTAGACTGAACTGGATGGGATGTGTATATTCGCTTTTCTTTGATGGCTCAAAAATCAATTTCACACATCTTCTCAAAGGTGTTTAAACCTGGGTGAAGTGGGGGATTGAACAAGCTAGAAATCCTCAAAGTTTTCCCCATACTAACCATAGGTCCCATTGATATTTGGAGATTAAGTTTACGAATAAACAATTTTAAGTCCGTTATAGTTCTAGTTATGTCAAAGGACTTCACAGGTACAAAGGACAGCCCCTTAGATAAAAAGTCAACCATGTCCTGTTGGACATCTAAAGAAGTGTAGTTATATACGGTGAAGTCCCCTTCACTACTCAAATGAAGAGAAGGCATTTCTTCAGTTACTAAAATGGGAGCTACCTCTTCCGTTGTCTTCTCTTGTTCCTTGTTGTTGGTTGTAAATGGGCTTCCTGTTGTTCTGTCCAGTATTGGTGCCAGCCCAAAAACCCTGTTGATTATGGACTTGTTCTCCATTTACAGTGTTAGACTGCTCCCTTGCATTGCTGTAATTAGGCTTTTTATTACCTCGCTGATTGTTACTGTTAGAAAGCAGCCTCTCACTTCTCCTTAAAATTGGACCTTGTACTTCCTCATCTACAAAACTATCATTATTTTGATTGTTGTTAGAGGCTGATGTTTCTTCATCATTATCACCATTTACAACGGAACTACCATTGGAAACTTTTTGAAAATGAAGAGGGGGCCTAGGATATGCTCTTTTGTTGGCATAATCATTAATATCCCTGTTTAGTTTCTTTTTCTTAGTAATAAGCAGTTTGTTCATCGTGGCTTCAATACTTGTGAATGTCCTACAATACTCATATTTGTATCTTGAAAAATCAATGTGTGTTTTTATCACAACTTCTAAAGTCTCTAAATCAGTTTTCAAAGCAACAATGTCTTTGTTATAAAAGTTGATAAGGGCTAATAAAAACTCTTGCCCCTGTTGGTCAAAAAGTTCTAACAGTTCCTGATGGAACACTGAATTTTCAATTAACCCTGCAGGATATCTCCACTGATGTGACCCTTTAGGGATGACTTTCTTGTGAACACACTCCTGTAGGTATGACACTTCTAAATGAGGTTTTTTACATTAAAAAGATGTGGGACATTCAAAAAAGTTTCCATAGAGGGAATTGTATCCTCTGCCATTCTGGTTTCATGCTCAGAAGGACCCCTTATTGCCAAGTGTCTGTTATTAGTATTCAACATTTCAGTGTTACGAGCCAAACAATTACCTGAAATGTTTGTAACAGTGTTACCTTCATTGAGGAAATTAGAACCTTGTAATTCGTCTCTACAGAATTCGTTGCTGTTGCCACCTTCTGTTCTGTTAGCGCGGTTACTGTTTGCATTACCTTGCTCATTACATACCACTGGTGCAGAGTTTGTTAACGGTAATTTTAAAATACCAGAAGATTCAAACTTCTGTGTGAGGGAATCCACTCTCCCTAGGAGAACCTGAACCAGGGCAGTGAGATTCCCAATCGAGTCATTATTCCCTGTTTGGCTGCTTCCATTTGAAGAAAACAAATCTTGTGAGGCCTCTTCAATTCCGTTTGCCATGTTAACGAAATACAAAACACCAAAAATCCACAAACAACGAACTGTTAAACTGAAACGGAATGCAATAAAAGTCGGCCAAAAAGAGTTAGTGCTATTTATTATAAATTACACTTTCAGCTAGGACAGTGCCTAGCCTTCTTCAGACAAACAGTTAAAATATGGTAAACCAATGCCTTTTATCTAATCAAGTCAGTGATGTCATCAATTAAGCAATGTTGTTAGTAACCATAACAACATATTATCACAGCCTACTTTTATATAACAAGTTATAACTCATTAACTTATAATACAGGAAATGATGAACAAAACCATATATATTCCTATCTCATCTTATGTTTAAAAACACACTTATATGTGTATACATGTTAAAAACTGAACTATGCAAATTTAATAACAACATACTCTACTTAAAACACTAAATCAAATTCATACTAAATAAGTCAAATTCATAAAAATACTTATGAATTCCCTGGTTCTCCTTTGTGTGAATATAAGGACTAAAAAGTACCTAATTAAACAAACGCTGCACTAACCAACCTTTAATTCCTGGTTAAACTGTCATATGCAAGAACTTTGTATATTTGCTTTGTATTCAATTTTTATCTATTCAAAGTTAGGAGTTTCAACAGACTTTTAATGGAAATACTGTCACACACCTTTAGGTTCACAGTTTTACAACAGAGAATTGAGAATATTCGGGGGGGTCCTTGGCAAATTTTGCTCGAAATAGATGAACTGAAGTGGCAAGTGCGAACAAGGGCTTATATGCCCCCAGGGATTAATGGCAGTATTTCTATTAAAAAATTTGATTTAGTGTTTTAAGTAGAGTATGTTGTTATTAAATTTGTATAGTTCAGTTTTTAACATGTATACACATATAAGTGTGTTTTTAAACATAAGATGAGATAGGACTATATATGGTTTTGTTCATCATTTTCTGTATTATAAGTTAATGAGTTATAACTTGTTATATAAAAGTAGGCTGCGATAATATGTTGTTATGGTTACTAACAACATTGCTTAATTGATGACATCACTGACTTGATTAGATAAAAGGCATTGGTTTACCATATTTTAACTGTTTGTCTGAAGAAGGCTAGGCACTGTCCTAGCTGAAAGTGTAATTTATAATAAATAGCACTAACTCTTTTTGGCCGACTTTTATTGCGTTCCGTTTCAGTTTAACAGTTCGTTGTTTGTGGATTTTTGGTGTTTTGTATCTAATTAACATGGCAAACAGAACTGAAGAGGCCTCACAAGATTTGTTTTCTTCAAATGGAAGCAGCCAAATAGGGAATAATGACTTGATTGGGAATCTCACTGCCCTGGTTCAGGTTCTCCTAGGGAGAGTGGATTCCCTCACACAGAAGTTTGAATCTTCTGGTATTTTAAAATTACCGTTAACAAACGCTGCACCAGTGGGACGTAATGAGCAAGGTAATGCAAACAGTAACTGCGCTAACGGAACAGAAGGTGGCAACAGCAACAAATTCCGTAGAGACGAACTACAAGGTTCTAATTTCCTCAATGAAGGTAACACTGTTACAAACATTTCAGGTAATTGTTTGGCTCGTAACACTGAAATGTTGAATACTAATAACAGACACTTGGCAATAAGGGGTCCTTCTGAGCATGAAACCAGAATGGCAGAGGATACAATTCCCTCTATGGAAACTTTTTTGAATGTCCCACATCTTTTTAACAATTTAAACTCTCAAGTTGGGCCTTCAAATAACTTGAATGAACATGAATGAACAGACTGAGAATGTTCTTTCCACATATATTAATGAATTTGACACTAAACTTTTCAAATGTAAAAAACTTCAGTTAGAAGTGTCATACTTACAGGAGTGTTTTCACAAGAAAGTCATCCCTAAAGGGTTACGTCAGTGGAGATATTCTGCAGGGTTAATTGAAAATTCAGCATTCCATCAGGAACTGTTAGAACTTTTTGACCGACAGGGGCAAGAGTTTTTATTAGCCCTTATCAACTTTTATAACAAAGACATTGTTGCTTTGAAAACCGATTTAGAGACTTTTGAAGTTGTGATAAAAACACACATTGATTTTTCAAGATACAAATATGAGTATTGTAGGACATTCACAAGTATTGAAGCCACGATGAACAACCTGCTTATTACTAAGAAAAAGAAACTAAACAGGGATATTAATGATTATGCCAACAAAAGAGCATATCCTAGGCCCCCTCTTCATTTTCAGAAAGTTTCCAGTGGTAGTCCTGTTGTAAATGGTGATAATGACGAAGAAACATCAGCCTCTAACAACAATCAAAATAATGATAGTTTTGTAGATGAGGAAGTACAAGGTCCAATTTTAAGGAGAAGTGAGAGGCTGCTTTCTAACAGTAACAATCAGCGAGGTAATAAAAAGCCTAATTACAACAATGCAAGGGAGCAGTCTAACACTGTAAATGGAGAACAAGTCCATAATCAACAGGGTTTTTGGGCTGGCACCAACACTGGACAGAACAACAGGAAGCCCAGTTACAACCAACAACAAGTAAGGAACAAGAGAAGACAACGGAGGAGGTAGCTCCCATTTTAGTAACTGAAGAAATGCCTTCTCTTCATTTGAGTAGTGAAGGGGACTTCACCGTATATAACTACTTCCTTAGATGTCCAACAGGACATGGTTGACTTTATCTAAGGGCTGTCCTTTGTACCTGCGAAGTCCTTTGACATAACTAGAACTATAATGGACTTAAAATTGTTTATTCGTAAACTTAATCTCCAAATATCAATGGGACCTATGGTTAGTATGGTGAAAACTTTGAGGGTTTCTAGCGTGTTCAATCCCCCACTTCACCCAGGTTTAAACACCTTTGCGAAGATGTGTGAAATTGATATTTGGGCCATCAAAGAAAAGCGAATATACACGTCCCGTCCAGTTCAGTCTAACATGTCTATGATGGAATGTGGATTTATTCAGTTACTTAAAGATTGTAATACAAGAGTTATGAAGCCTGATAAGGGGGGGTGGCTTAGTCTTTATGGATCATTGTTTATATGTGGAGAAATTGATGGAACATTTAATCACTCCCAATTACACTCGGGTAACAATCAATGAGGTTAATGCAGCCTATAAGAAGGTAAGGTCAACCTTGGATGACTTGTTTGTGGAAGGTTCCATAGACATTGACCTTTACCAATATTTAAATATCATAGCTCCCAAAACACCAGTACTATTTGGGTGTCCGAAGATCCATAAGGACATAAAGTCCCCCCCTTTCAGACCAATAGTTGATGGCCGTGGTTCAATCACATACGCTTGTGCCAAATATGTTGACAGTTTGTTGAAGCCTTTTATTGAAACCGAACCACAGATTTGCAAAGACTCGTGGAGTTTTCTTACAAACATTAATTCCTTAGAATACCAACCTGAGGTGTATTTCTTAACTATAGATGTTAAAGATCTATACACAGTGATCCCTCAGGATTTAGGCACACAATGGGTAAGGGAATTTTTGCATAGTAAGAAAGCAAATGATAATATCATTTATATAATTGAGACCTTGCTTGAAATGGTCTTGAAGAATAATTTTATGTTGTTTGAGGGTATGTTTTACCTGCAGAAAACTGGTGTGGCCATGGGTTCTCCATGTGGCGCTAGTTTCGCCAATGCCACTATGGCTTATTGGGAAAACAACTTGTTGTTTAAAGACCAACTATTTCAAAACAATGTCTCCTGGTATACTAGATACCAGGATGACATGTTTTGTATTTGGAATGGAGAACTGTCCATGATACCAGTCTTTATCGACAACCTTAACAGGACCACAAGTTTTCTAAGTTTACTTATAACATAGGTATAACCGCGATCACCTATTTGGACATTTGGCTAGTTAATGACAAGGCTAATAGTAGATATAAAAGTTCTATATATAGGAAACCGACATATTCAAACTGTTTCCTTCATTTTACTAGCAACCACCCGTACCAACAAAAGAAAGTGGTGGTCAAAGGCCAGATGGCGAGGGCTGCCCGTATGATTTTGGATGAATTAGACTTTAAGACTGAATGTGACCATCTGTGTAACATGTTTATTAAAAGAGGCTATCCTAGTCAACTTGTTAACAACACAAAAAAAGAAGTAGTTTTCAAGCGTAATGTTGGTTATTTTATTCCTTTATTAAAAGGACAATCAAGCTCATCTTCTCACTCAGTCCTTAATGGATTGGCTAGTCTATCTGATGCATTGCCAAATAAAAAAGCTGGTAATGTAAGTTATCAAGCCAGCTTTTTGTATACGTTCTCTTTAGATTTTTGGTCTATTAGAGAGGTAATAAATAAAAATTGGGACCTCATTAAAAATGATGATTCCCTTTCTAGAATTCTTGGTTCTAGCCCTAGAATAGTATACAGACGTGGTCAAAATCTTAAAGCCCTCTTAGAGTGCAACATTAATAGCAGGAATTCTTATGGGAGAATTAATGGGACGTTTAAATGTGGTTCATGTTCACAATGTAAACACATTCTGGTTGGTAACCAGGTGGTTTTGAACCACAACACATACAAAATAAAAGGAAAATTCAACTGTGAATCTAAGGGTGTGATTTACGCTGCTTGTTGTAATTCATGTAACGTGTTTTACATTTGGAAAAAGGAGAGACGTTTTAGGCAGCGAATATATGAGCATTGTTATGCAATAAAGAAGAAAGATTTTAACAATGCTTTAGCCAAACACTGCTCTGAATTTCCCGCACACACCTTTAGGTTCACAGTTTTACAACAGAGAATTGAGAATATTCGGGGGGGGGGGTCCTTGGCAAATTTTGCTCGAAATAGATGAACTGAAGTGGCAAGTGCGAACGAGGGCTTATATGCCCCCAGGGATTAATGACAGTATTTCCATTAAAAGTCTGTTGAAACTTCTAACTTTGAATAGATAAAAATTGAATACAAAGCAAATATACAAAGTTCTTGCATATGACAGTTTAACAAGGAATTAAAGGTTGGTTAGTGCAGCGTTTGTTTAATTAGGTACTTTTTAGTCCTTATATTCACACAAAGGAGAACCAGGGAATTCATAAGTATTTTTATGAATTTTGACTTAGTATGAATTTGATTTAGTGTTTTAAGTAGAGTATGTTGTTATTAAATTTGTATAGTTCAGTTTTTAACATGTATACACATATAAGTGTGTTTTTAAACATAAGATGAGATAGGAATATATATGGTTTTGTTCATCATTTCCTGTATTATAAGTTAATGAGTTATAACTTGTTATGTAAAAGTAGGCTGAGATAATATGTTGTTATGGTTACTAACAACATTGCTTAATTGATGACATCACTGACTTGATTAGATAAAAGGCATTGGTTTACCATATTTTAACTGTTTGTCTGAAGAAGGCTAGGCACTGTCCTAGCTGAAAGTGTAATTTATAATAAATAGCACTAACTCTTTTTGGCCGACTTTTATTGCGTTCCGTTTCAGTTTAACTTTTTCTTGTAAAGCCATATTTCACAAATGTGATTGATGCTTTATAGTCTGACATTTATTTAATGGTTTTATTGTTGCTGGTCTTCTTTCTATTCATCTCCATCTCCCAACCATAGACTCTGGTTCAAGTCACTGTTAAAGGCATCACACTCAGTTTTAAAATTCTACTTTTAAGTAATGTATCCTTTTGCCTTTTCTCTGGTTTTAATATCTTACTGATTGTTTTTGAAGACGGCTGCAAAAAGGGTCCAGGTTGGATCCGCTCCATTCGCCCTCGCTTCACTTGAGCTCATTCCGCTCACTACCCTACCCCATTCCCAACCACCCCAAGTATCCTTACATTTATAGTCATACAGACCTCACCCACATTCATCTCTCAACAAATCACACTACTTCCCACCAACATGACAACATATCTCTAAACTATCAACTCACCAAACACCACAATTAGACTCATCCTATACTCCAGTAAACCACACCCACCAATACCCACTATATCCAACACCCCACATAAGATGCTACTAACATTCTCCATTTTATTGATACTATTAATACTACTTAGCTCAGCCACATCACTTACAAATAAAGCAGCCATACCCATCTACACCACTACAACACCCTCCACCAATGTATCCCAACAACTAAAGCATTACTGAAATATCTGGCCACAACTATTTTACTATCCTTTCTCCTACATCCCCAACAGCAAACTAAAAACCCACAGTACCACCAACCCCCTTCTTCCCACACTAAGTCCATACCATAAAACTAAATGCAACCCACTGTAAACTTACCTAATACTGAAATTAATACAAAGTGATGATATACATCCAAACCCTGGACCAAATGCACAACCTAACTCCAAGTCCCTAAACTTATATACTGTAAACCTAAAAAGCTTCTGCAATAAAATACCTTCCCTGCATGCTTGGATAGAGCAATAAAACCCAGACATCTTAGCCCTAACAGAAACCTGGCTACACTCTGGGATAAAAAATACTGAAATTATATCCCCTAACTACAGCATCTTTAGACTAGACAGACTAAAAAAGGGTGGAGGGATATCACTCCTGTATCTATCCAGACTCAGAACTTCTGACCCACAAAAATCATCCAAATTCCTTAATGCTGAAATACAAATAAATACCCTAAATCTTAACAACTCTAAGAAAAATCTGTCTCATAACAATCCCTATACCTTCAGGAAACAATGTATCAATCCTAGAAGACATACTGTTGTGGACAACTGAAAATATCAAGCTAGAAACAGTAATCTTAGAAGATATGAATATTAACTGGCAAACCATCACTGTAAACTCTCCAAACACAAATATAAACCTGTGCAGGTTTAAACAACTAATCACTGAACCTACAAGGTACAACAAAGACTTCACTAACCACTCTACCCTTGATTGGATCCTTCTATCCCACCCAGCCAGTTTCTCCTCCTGAGGCACACTACCAAATTCACTAAGCAATCATCTTTCAGCCTTTGCCATCAGAGCAACCACCCACGTCCTAAAAGAACATACCATAAAAACAGTTACAAATACTACTAGACTCAATCAAGAAACACTCAACAACCTACTAAATGGAATAAACTGGTCACCCCTAAAATTACTATCACTAAATAATGCTGTTCAATACTACTTTCTTAAAAATAATTGATAGTCTTGCCCTATACAAAGAGAGTAAAGAAAAAAACCCTATGGTTAACAGCCAGTTGCACTGACTTTGTGATGCAAAATGACATAGCATGGAACTATACATTCACAAATGTGATTGATGCTTTATAGTCTGACATTTATTCTTTTTATTATTATTATTTAAATTATTATTATTGTATAAACCTTTATGGCCACCTGGACACTCTATGATATCCTGCTCATTAGCTGAACTACGGAACTCTCTTTCTCCCTCCCTTAGAAATACTTATAACCACTCTGACTTTAAATCCCTCCTCCATTCCCACCTATCTTTAAAGTGGGAATGCCCTTGCACCTTCCCCACATAGGACCCTCCTGCATCAAAACCCACCTTCTAACTCTGCATTATCTCTGCACTCACATAATTTGCCCTCCTACTCTTCCTTAACCTCCAAATGCTGTTAGTTTATTTCCAACAATTTATCATTTGCAAATGTAATTCACTGTTAATGACTCTTAAACTGTTCTGTTGCTAGATTTTTACTGTTATTATTGTGGAATGTAAAAATTCAGTTGTAATTCACTGTTAATGACTCATAGACTGTACAGTTGCTAGATTTTATTATTGTAGAATGTAGACTTTTTTTACTGTAGAATGCTGCATAAAGCTGTATGACTTATTTGCTTTGTATAGGTATCTTATATTAATGTTCCTGTATATATCTTGTAATCATTCCTTAAAATTCTGCACTACCTGTTCATTTATCTAAAACCTATACTGTTTGCAATATTTGTTCTTGTCTAATCTAATTGTATATTTTCAATCTATGTCATATTGTTATATTAATTGTCTTTGGTCTGCGCTATATTATAATACATGTAAACTTATTATCTACATCATTTTGTAACCTTGATTGTTTATGGAGCTTTTCTCCCCAGGACCCCATTGAAAACGGTTTCACTTTGGCCCAATGGACTATCCTGGTAAACCAACTGCAAATAAATAAATAAAATCTGCTAATATGTTTGTCATTGTCACTGGAGCTTTTCTTCCCAGGCCTCCACTGAAAACGGGCTCTTTTTAGGCCTAGTGGACTTCCCCAGTCATCAAACTGAAATAAATAAATAGTGTGGAAGCAAAACAGAACCCAACAAAATCTCCAAGCTTATAAAACATTATGCAATAGAGTAACCAAATTAGTCAACATATGTAAACAATCATGCTACTCCAATCTTCATCTTCAACACAAATACAACTCCCCAAAATTTTGGCACAGTATAACTACCCTCCTCAACCCAGGGTCAAAGACCACTCCATCTCACTGAGTGCCCCAGCACAAATTGCTGAAGAATTTAACAAAGATTTCATAAAATAGATAGGAGACCTACTCACCTCTACAAACTCGGGTGACTCACAACTAAACCTACACAAGAGCAATTCCTTAACACCCCACCATAAAAAGATCAGTCCCATGACCATACCACTAACCAACAAAATAGCTCCAGTAATACTTTCACTTTTCATCCACCTCTCAAATAAAAAAACTACTACTCAAGCTCAAACCGTGCTCCACATCAGCAGACAATCTCCCACCCCAATACCTAAAACTCGCTGCTAACTTAATTTCATATCCAGTCAGCATCCTAATAAACAGGTCATTCTCTGAAGCCACAGTCTCTACAATATGGAAACTATCTCACATAACACCTATTCATAAAGGAGGACAATCCATGGAAATCTCTAATTTCTGTCCAGTATCAATACTATCCCCTCTATCCAAAATCATGCAAAGGTGTATTTACCAACAGATTGTGAAATATCTACTCCAAAACAACCTGCTCTGTCAAACTCAACATGGCGTCAGGCCAAATCACAGCACGTCCACAGCACTACTGTCCTTTGAAAACACCATTAACAAAGCCAGAGACAAAAGTCACCTAGTAGCAGCAGTATTCCTTGATGTTTCAAAAGCATTTGATACTGTTTCACACACTTTACAACTTAACAGAGTATCCAACCTAGCTTGTTCTTCCTCCTACTCCAGTGGTTGCAAAGTTACCTCCATGATAGGAAACAAGCAGTTAGGTCAAACCAACTCCCCCTGCCTAGCAAACCCCACAGCAGTACCCCAAGTCTCTATCTTAGGACCCTATTTAACATATTCACCAATAACCTATACACCTCCTCTTCCCTGGGAACATTAATACAGTATGCAGATGACTCAACCTTAATCTGCACCTCCCATACCCTCCCTGAACTGCTAACCAAAACCCAACTATCTTTCTCAGCAATTGGATCATGTCTTAGAGTCTCAAAACTCTTTCTAAATCCCCCCAAAAACCAAACTTGTGATATTCCACCCCAAAAATACTACCTTCAACCCAGACCAACTAAATATTTTTGCACCTGACAATACCATCTTAGACATTGTTTAAGAAACTAAACTACCTGGTGTTATAATTGATGATAAACTCAGCTTCAACCCTTGTATTCAACAAAATATAGATAAAAAAATAAAAACTAGGAATACTCTACAGAAACAGACAATTCCTTACCACTACAACCAAAACTACCCTGGCTAAAACCTTCCTGTTTTCAGCACTTCTCCATGGTTCCTGCATATTAACCAATCTGCAGAACTCCACTAAAACCAATTAGAGCAATGCTACAACAAAGTTGCAAAGTTCGCAACCAACTTCAACTATCATACATATCACTGTACATCACTCAAAGAATTAAACTGGTTAGAATTAACACAACAGCTTTCATATACACACCTAATTACAACACACAACCTATTTTATAGGTCAACTGCTTGTCCAGCTCTAGAAGACCTACTACATTACAAACAAAACAAACCCCTCAGATCTGAAGATAAAAACTTCCTTGAAATCTACAAACCTAGAAACCCAGGAAAATTCCTATAATCACACTGTATTGCTAAATCTTGGAACACCCTCCCTCCCAACAATAGGCTAACTCCTAGCCAACCTCTCTTTAAAGCCTTCCTAAAAGAACACCTAAATAAATCATGGCTATGCACATGCATAACACTAAGCTAATTGCACAGTCTCCCCTCCTATACCTCCTTCAATTACGTTAACATGTCTGCTACCATTAACCGCTGTCAAGACTGGAAAAAATGTACCATACTACTCCTATCTTTCTACCTCCTTATGAACTAATCTAAACTGCACAAGTATTCTTCTAATTTAAACATGAAGAATGGTATTGTGCAAATATCTTATCACTGAGGCAGTGACACTGTATCATGTTAAAAGTCTTGTCAAATTTGTAATTTTGTGTAGTGTTATCAAGATAAACGTGTAGTGTATTTACTGTATACTTCTACTAATTTTGCTTATAAGTCGTTTTGTAAAATGTTATCATGTTAAACTAGCAATGTACTCGCTGTATACTTATATACTGTAGTTTGCTTGTAATTTTCTAAAATTGTGGGGATTTTCTCCCCGGGCCTCCGCTGAAAACAGGTCTTGTGGCCCAGTTGGACTATCCCGGTTAACAAAGGTCAAATAAATAAATAAAAGTCCAAGGTACTCCCAATTCTTCCAGTCATCTCATGTTTTTTTTCCCCTGTCTCTCAAGAATTTTTCTTTGGAACACTGGAAAAGGTTTCACTGGCAGTGTCTTTCTATGAACCATACCATCAGAATAACAAGCAGATTCCTCTTCTGTTTGATGGCTAACCCCTTGCTGGACTACCTTTTGTTATTTTCCCCTTAGTCTGTTCTGCATCAAAAAATATCTGATCCTACAGGAAAAAATATTCTGAAGGTAGCATGATATAACAACTTGAATCTCACACCTGCCTCTCAACATTCCCTGATTGCTGGGATAAATCTTAATTTTACATACTTTACTATCTCTGATTTTTTTATTTTATTTTTTTTTTTTTGTCCTTCTGCCATAGCTTTGTCAGGATCAACTCTTTCCATTGGTGAGATTCCAAGATGGTCGCCGGCTAGACTGCTCCCTATTCACTGAGCTCCTCACTGCTATGTAATTACCAGCAATTTTTAACAACTTTTAAGCGTAATTTCTCCACAGTTTTTTCTACAAAAAGTATCTCTGATACAATTTCTTCACTCTGAGATTATTCATTTTGGGAAAAAGTGCAACTTTTATATTAATTTACTTCAGAGTACTTTTGGCCTCAACAGTCTCTGGACACGTGTACTCTAGAAGCTCTTCTCTGTGTCAGAATTCCTGTTTTCACACCTCTATCCTGGGCATGGCTGGCAACTCTGACTCCATGGAGACGCAAACAACCAAGGCCAAATTCTCCTCTATGCTTTCTCCAGAAAAAGGCACTGGCTCTAAAAGATTAAGAACCACCAAACAAACTACTGAGAACATTAAAGTAAGTGCTAAAGATAAAAGTGACTCCAATTTTCATTTAGAAGATTTGAAGATGGCACTACAGCCCATTCAAAGTGCTATACAGAGTTTTTCTGAACAATTCACTGATTTTGGTAAAACTCTAAAACAGATAAATGAAAAAATGGACATGCTTGAAAACAAAAACCTAGATATGGAAATAAGAGCAGTTTCTATTGAACATGATCTAAAATCCAAGGATACTCTCATTGCAGAAATACAAGCCAAATTACTGGATTTAGAGGCTAGGAGCCGCAGAAATAATATAATAATTAGAGGACTACCGGAATCTTATGAAAATCAAAACCTAATATCAGTGACTAAACACATTTTTGAGGCTTTACTTAATTGTGAGACAACTACAAATACTTTAACTGTTGAAAGAGCGCACAGAGCCCTGCATGCCAGACAAGACTCTACTTCACCTTGGATTATTTACACAAGACTACTAAACTTTCAAGACACTCAAAGTATTTTAGAAGCAGCCAAAAGAAAAAGCATCTCATCTGGAATAAACATAAGCTGACCTTTTCACAGGACTTACCCCCACAAATAAAAATGAATAGACAAAAGCTTTCACCATACTGTGCAGACCTGATAAAAAGGGGAATAAAGTTTCAGATGCGGTATCCAAACACACTCTCCTTCAACTACAATGACAGGAGATGTATGGTTACAGATCCACAAGAAGCAAAGGATATCTTCCTAAAATTATTTAAGATCCTTTCAGATACAGTTACACAAAAGTAATTCTTCTAACTAATGTAAGTACATTTGAAACTCAGCTAGTGCACTTACATTGCATTATATGTATTTTTTAATAACATTGAACCTATGACAAGCTTTACCACAGGATAAAACATTCCGGACTTATTGTGTGAATTATTTATGTTTAATGGTTTATAGAGCTGTCACTGTTTCAAACATCTTTATTTCATTAATAATGATTTTACAATATCTGAGAACCTTCAGAATATAGAGTTTATGAGGAAATATAGCTTTCAATAATAAATGTCATTCAAACAGAATGGAGGGAAAAACATCTGGACTCTCGTGCTAACGCAGCGTTACCAACCTAGATAGAATTCGTTGTTTTATGTCTGGACTCAGGCACGAATTATTTCCCTTCATGTTTGCCTTCATGATGACGTCCATATCCCAAGGAGAATTGAGACCTGTTCTCCATGTCAGTAACACGCTGATCGCCGCTATGCTTCCTGTTTTTTGTCTGCTTGCTTTAGAAGAGATCAGTGATGTAATCCAATCCCCTTAGTCTTTCTGTTCATTAGATATTATGGCTTCCTGGTTTCGTGGAGCTGTGCCTGATGAGAGCTGCACTTATTCAATGTCGATGACTGTATCTGAGTAGTTCAGCATTGTTTTCTGCACATAAGTGATTTTTCTCACTCAGGAAGGGTCTGTTGATCTGCGTGATGCAGGAAGCTTTTTACGCGTTCAGGACGGTTCCTACGGATGTACGGAGGTATTGGTACCTCGGTGCCTGTTTAACTGGCTATGTTACTGTTTGATTTAGATTTTATTGCTCTTCATAAGCTGAAAGACTGCAGTTTAATACGAAACAAGTCACGTATTTTTGTCCTTTATAGCTGTACACATTATAGTTGTTATTTTATGCGTATAAGTTTAAATGTGTCTTATCTTATAACAGTATGCAGGCTTAGAGTAAATGCAGACAAATGTAAATGTGTCATATCCAATATTCAGTTTTTAGGTATATAACTTACAAATTTGTCTGCAAATGTCACAAAACTGAGAGGGCGGAGCTACAGGTTTCCAGACCACAGAATAGTGGCACATGTGAGATCATATGCAGTAATGGTGAATTATTATCAGATTACACAAGTTTAAATGTGTTATTTATTGCTATTATTACCCTCACACTGGGCTTGGGATGGTGTAGCAGCTGACAGAGGGTCCTGTATTAGTTTTCTGATTTTCTAATACATATCAAATAATTATACTTTCATTCAAGTTATTAGCATGTATGTCATTTCACACTATTAGACAGTTGTATTGCATAACATAGCTGTCAAGGGTAATCTGAAGCCCTTTGTATACATTTCATTGTGCATGATTCATAAACCCGAAATTGAAACATACCTATGATAGGTCATAATAACATGCTTCATAAATAAGGTTTCATTTACATTTAAAACAACATGTTACATATATTATTAATATTTGTAAAAATGTAGGAGTCATGTGATTTCATATGTATTGGGTGACTTTATACTAGATTTGATGGTACTCTTATTATCAAAAGCAATCACATTTACTTGAGTCTTACAAATTAGTTTAGACAATAATAAAGAAGATTAGTCAGGGTTATACTGATTATATGGTTTATTAGCATAAAAGTATTAGAATTTTATATTTAATTGAGAATACTTTATTTTTTTTAAATAACATTTAATTTATATGGTTTATGATATACTTTTATGCTTTTTCACATTCATTTATGATTATAAGTGTCGAGTCATATTAATGCTTTACTATTTATATTTTTGTCTCACCTATATCTCTTTACAATTTCATATCATAGTGTTCAGTTTAACAATGTTTATTTACATTTGATACAATTATATCTATCTTTACAGGAGTTTGGGAATACACATTTGAATGGGGAGTTAGTATGTCGGGCATCTTGTGTTTTGATAGTTATGTAAATATGTTTAGTTTTGTTAACTTTGTTATAGTCCTTTTCAGGACTTTACTTAACTTATTTTCCCTTTTTTTGGTGATATTGGTGACCAAGTATTTACATCTTGTTTATAGGTATCTTTATCTTCCTTCTTTAGATAAGTCAAGGTGGGTAGGCACTGGGGTAGGGAAGAAGGAAGAATATGTGATTAAAGTTAATTCTATGCTGAAACATACCTTTACACAGAATAATCATCTTATTAAGACGGTTTTGTTTATCTTTTTCTTTCATCTTTTCACTATATACAAACTATTTAATTACCTGCATTTCTTTTAATGGACCTTTGATAAGCGCATGACAAATCTGTTAATAATTGATTCCTGGAATGTAAGAGGGATCCAAAACAAAGATAAGAAATCTTTACTGTTTCATTTAATTTATAAATCTCAAGCCAATATATGTTTTCTGCAAGAAACACATATTCCTAGGGATGACTGATACAAAGAAAAAAATAAAAAATGGATCCAAAAAATAATAGCTTCTGGGGATACTTTTAATTCCAGGGGGGTGGCTATCATAATTAAACAAAAATTTCAGGGGGTTATTGCTGAAGAAAATATGACAATGAGGGTAGATGGTGCTACTTTACTTCTAATATACACAATCTTGATAAACCACTTCTGGTTCTAAATCTTTATGGTCCTTGTAACCATCAACATTTTTTTTATTTTACAGATATATAATATTCTTTCTTCCTACAAAGATCACTATGTTGTAGTTGGTGGAGAGTGGAATGCTGTAATCAACCCAGACATTGATCGCACTAGCTCTTCCTCTTCCTATAATCAACAAGCATCTCTTGCTCTTGAAGATTTAATATTGGACCATAACCTCATAGACCCTTTACAACTCATTAAATACTCAAATAAAAAAGATATATACACATATTATTCAAAATGCTATCATTCATGGTCAAGGTTAGATTTCTTTCTTATATCTAATTCTCTTTCACAATTATTATTAGACTTTATTAATGAGCCCAGATTTCTTTCTGATCACTCTAGAATTTTATTAAAATTAAATCTAGATTTTAAGTCCGATTATGCATTTAAACAGAATTGTTGGACAATGAATAACAACTTGCTCTCTAATAAAGAAATTAGTAAATTGTGTATAGAAATAATACAGGATATGAAATATAATTTAGACTCAACAGATATTCCCTATGATATTCAATGGGCTGCTTGCAAGGCAAGGTTAAGGGGAATGTTTATTGGTAAGGCCTCATACCTTAAAAAGAAATTCAATAACAAAGAAAGATTTCTAAAACTGAAAATCAATATAGATTAAATCCAGTCTCCGCATTTTATAAACAATTGATAGAATCTCAAAAAGAACTTATTTTATTACATCAAAACAATCTTTCAATACTGGAGCAAAGATTATTAGTCACCTACTCTGAATGGGCTCAACTACCTTCAAAAACCCTAGCTAGAATAATAAAAAAAAATTTTGATAGGCCTAAAATATCGCCCATACAATTCAAAAATCAAATATACAACACGGACAAGGAAATTATGCAACTCTTTACATTGTTATATACAGATTTATATTCCAAAACTTCTAAATCAATAGTAAATTGTCATATAAATAGTTTTCTAAGTTCTATAACATTTCTTATTTTGAATAATAAACAGCAAAGCATTCTTTCGGCTCCTCTTAGTCTCATAGAAATTTCTGAGTCAATTGATAGACTCAAACTTGGTAAATCCCCAGGTCCCGACGGATTTACACCAGAATTCTTTAAATCCTTTAAGTCAGTAATTGCTCCCTTCCTTCTCAAAGTTTATAACTACATAAAAGGAAATGACATAACTGATCTCCATTGGAACACTTCAAAAACTATACTAATTTTGAAAAACAATAAAGACAAAATGGATCCCCAAAATTATAGACCCATTTCATTAATCAATTTAGACATCAAGATTTTATCTTCTATTCTTGCTAACAGACTGAAGAAGGTTCTATCATCAATAATTTCCCCAGATCAAACAGGTTTTATGCCTCACAGACACGTATGGGATAACACCCTCTCTCTGGAATCCATCATACATCTTACAAAAACTGATCATAACCCAATCTATGCTTTGATTCTTGATGCATCGAAGGCATTTGATAGAGTGAGTTGGGATTTCCTCTTTCAAACCATGTCCTGTTTTAATTTTCCTATCACATATATTAATTTAATCAAAACTCTTTACAAAGAATCCTTTACCAAATTGTATATTAATGGATCCACATCACCCTCTATAAAGATTACTAGAGGAACGAGACAGGATTGCCCTTTATCTCCCTTTCTTTTTAATTTGTATTTAGAACCATTACTTTTATACATAGCACAAAACACATTCCATAGGATCCCTAGGATTTTAAACACTAATTTATTTTTCTCTGCTTTTGCGGATGATTTAGTCTTATACTTTCAAACTCCTATCACTGATCTTAAAAAAATAATTAACTCTATTGAGAGATTTTCACTTGCGTTGGACTATCACATTAACTCCCAAAATACTCATATTTTCCCTTTAAATCATTTGGCACATAAATCGTACTTATTTCCGGACTCCTATTTTTATATTACTTACAGGGTTAAATATTTGGGTATCCATATAGAACATAACAGCCTATCTTCATTTCAAAATAATTTGCTTAAAATATGGACATCAATAATGTTAGACATGCGTAGATGGGAACTTCTCAATTTATCACTTCTATCCAAAGCTGCAATAATTAAAATGAATATTCTTCCCAAATTTCTTTACCAGTTCAACTCTTCAGATCAAATCATCCCTAAATCTTTCTTCGATAAAGTTAATAAAGAATTAGCAACATTTTTGTGGTTTCCTAAAACAGTTAGGATTTCTTATTCTAAATTATCAACTTCTAAAGATAGGGGTGGTTTAGGATTGCCAAATTTGTATCTCTATTATTTAATTGTTTCGGCAAACAAACTACCGTCCATTTCTAAACTGAACAATACCCACTACAATCAATTTCCAATTTGGATCAAGCTATGGCATCAGTATATTATATCCAAAAACATAAACCCTGCTGCCATTCCATTCATCTCCATAGATATCATGAACACTTTCAAAATCTTGAATTTCCTAAAACATAAGATCAAAGCATTTCAGGAGTTATTAAAACTTATCAATCTTGATAATATTTTTCATCTACTTCAACCACTTCACTTGAATCCCAACCTAAAGTTGGATAATACACCATTTAATCTTACAAACTATCCTCTTATAAAAAATATGAATGTTTGGGATCTCTTGAAATATAAAGATTTATCTTTGGCTAATCTTCGAAATACACTGAAAGTCAACTGTAAATATACTTTAATTCTACGTCAATTAAGAGATGTGGTTATGGCTAAATGTGCTCTTACAATGCCAAGGGGGCAAGATCTTAATAACTTAGATACAATAATTAAAACTCTATCATTACCTGAGAAAATGTTATCAAAATCTTATAACTTGTTAAATAAATTAATACAAGACTCAAGTACGTCTTTTTTCTAACTTCTGGGATAAACATAATTCTCAATTAACTGAGAAACAAAAACTCTTGGCCATTAGAAACACTCTGGAACATTCCCCGTTCAAGAAATTGTTCTATACCCAATTGATGATAAATAACAATGCATATCATACTCCTTCCAAACTTAATAAATTTGATGCTAGTAAGTCTCCTTCTTGCCCTTGTTGTTCCTTTCCCAAAGCTGACCTTTTGCATATTTTTTGGTATTGCCATTATTCATATAAACTTTGGACTTCCTTGAAAGTAAGGTTACAGAAAATGGGTTATCACAAATCCATTCTATCCTGGGAAACTGCAATTCTACACATACCTATGTTACATCTTTCTAAATTAGACACACGTGTTCATATTTATTTGCTCTCTCATTAAACTTTACATTTCCAAAAATTGGCTTGACCGCACTAAATTGAACTGGAATGCCTTTAGAACAATGACTTACTTAAACATTTCAGCACAAAAAACTATGTTCAAAAGTCCTAAAAAAATGGCTTTAAATAATAAAGTTTTAGAGAAGGTCCTCTCTATTATTAACAATGACTAATAGCTTCTAAATTTTCTGTCCTTGTACACAAATATGATTTATTTACTCTCATACTTCACTTTCTCATATGATTACAATCTCATTTCATCATTTGCACCTTGGTTACCACTTGTATATATTGTATATAATGTTTGTATTTTATTTTTTCTCATTTTCATGAGTTGGAATGTGCTCTTACATGTTGTATAACTTCAATCAACTCCTAAATGACTATATATATATATATATACAATGTTTTGTTATGTTATTCTATAAATCAATAAAGAGATTTTTGAGAGAAAAAAAAACTCTTTCCATTGGTATGATTGTATCTTTACTAATACAGGTCTTGGTTGCTTTTGCATGGCCAGATTTAAAGCATACACACAATATCCTGTTGTGGAATACCACATGTGGAATTACATGTGCTTTCATATAATAAATGCTGTCTGTTCCTTCCAGTTTCTCTGGTACAGCAGAAAATGTCAGGTTTTCTCTGCATGCTTTGTCCTTTTCAGCCTCATGACTTTGCAGTTTTATCAGTTCATCTGAATAGCTGTTTAAAGCTTCCATTTTTCCAGAATTTTATTTGAGTTGATATACTCCAATGTTTCATTTATTTTAATTGGCTGTGAGTGCATTTGACTTGTTTTTCCTCAAATTTACTGGAAACAATCTTTTATATCAAAGCTGGAACTTGAACTTTTTTTTCTGAGTAGCTGCATGATTCTTACCAGGGTTTTTGTCCTCACCTTTTCTAGTTACTTTTCTTTCAGGCTAAGATTCTTGTTTGCTGGCATCCAGGTAGTGTACTTACTAGCCAGGAAACAACAGCTCACGGCCAAAGCAATCACAAGAACCTGGATACAGATGGTGTGCTGCAAAAGTTCCTTTATTTCACTATTAACATCCAACGAAAAACAGCTCTCCAGAACAAAAACAAGAAATACAGTCAAGCGCTTTCGCCCGGGCTCTCCCAGGCTTTATCAAGACAACAATAAATGGGAATGTACTTCCTTTTTATATGTTTGCCTCTTCCCCAAATTGTTCAATTATATTGTTGTGCTTAATTAATTAATTAAATTTTGCTGATTCAAAAGCCCCTTGATATTTAAAATCATAATAGCCAATACTTTTTCAAGCATTTTCAAAGGCATTAAAAAACATTCTAAAAAAACAATATGACCACATACTTTGACAACATTTCTTAACCACAATTAAAGGTCCCTAAAACTAATTTAATTTATAGCATGCTATACTTATGAAAATTTATTTAAAAACCTAATGAATAAAATAAATAGATATAATATATAAATGTTGTTAAATTAATATATAATACTATACCAAAAATGTGTACAAATAGTTTTATAAATAATTTAAATGTATTAAATATACGTATATATTAAATACCTTCTGTATAAATATTATATATAAATAAAAAGTTTTGTTTAAAAAGTTATTAGAAAGTATAAAAATATAAAAATATGTATATATATACTATAGCGCTCTGCATAAACATTCCTACATGCTGCAAGATGAATGGAATATAAAAAATACACATTGTAAACATATCTGCAAAGGATCAATATCAAAAAACCATCACTATTCAAACTGCATTTCCAAAAAATATTAATAAAATCTTTCCATTTCAATTATACATGTAAAAACCAACTTATGAAAATTAAATAATTCTGTTATAGTTTGGCTCTTTGTAACTTAAGGGCACTATTGTTCGGCATCTACTTTTCTGAAGTACAAGCAAACACAGGAGGGTTATGGCTGACAAAGTTTGCAGATGACTGCAAACTGGGCGCCATAGTCGAAAACACATCTGACACAGATATCCTCCAGAAGGGCCTCACAGAAATGGATAACTGGTGCCAGAGCCATGGCCTGAAGTTAAACGCCAAAAAATGCATAGTCATACCCTTTGGGAAAAACAAGGCTACCCCTAGCTACCATATAGGTGGCAATCCACTGAGCACAGAAAAAGTCATCAGAGATCTGGGGACCCAGGTTGACAGTAGCCTTCGCTTGACACTCATGTTGCTAAAGTAGTTAGGAAAACCTTCTATATCACCCACCTGATCATGAAGGGATTCACATCTAGATCAAGGGAGGTCATCGTCCTCCTGTACTCATCACTTATTAGACCTATGATTGAGTACAATGCCCTGCTCGAATGTATCTGACCAGACACCTGCTGCAGCTTGAAAGGCCCCAAAAGTTCCTCACCAAAAGGATAAAGGGTCTCAAAATATGTCTTATGCTGCCCGACTGAAAGAACTCCAGCTCTATTCAGTCTCATACCGCTTTCTCAGAGGTGACCTGTGCCTGACATATAAGGCCATGTCAAACCCAGATTTGATGAATATGCTTCACCTCAAAAATCTAGATCCCTCAGAACCACAAGGGCGGAGACTTAAACCTTGACACGGTTATAAATAGAACGTGCTGGAGGGACAGATTCATCACCCAGAGACTCCCTATGCTGTGGAACAAAATCCCGGTACATGTGAGGCAGAGCACCTCTCTGGTCTTGTTCAAGAGGAATCTTGACCAATGGATGGGAGATTGCAGATATACCCCAGGGATTACTTCAGCGTCACTGCTTGACAGAGGCACAGCAAAATGATAGGCATAGTTTTTATTCAACTAAAGGTGGCGAAAGCCACATAACTATGGGCTAGGCTTATAAATGCCCTTGGGCAGATAGCCTAGTATGAACCTATGAACCTATGAACCTATGAACCTATGAACTATTAATGCTTATGGCATCATTAAGCCCTGGTGGTCTTTTTTTTCTGGTGAACTTTTTTTTCTGAGTAGCTGCATGATTCTTACAAGGGTTTTTGTCCTCAACTTTTCTAGTTACTTTTCTTTCAGGCTAAGATTCTTGTTTGCTGGCATCCAGGTAGTGTACTTACTAGCCAGTAACTGAAGTTGGATTTCTCCGTAGCCATAAAAAATGTTATATATGTTCATTCTGAATTGATTACAATCTACTGTTCTTTTTCCCTTTCGCTGTGTTTGATATTTCTTTACCTTTTTCTCTATTTTCCCTGACATGTACCTTTTTTTTCTGTAAAATTTTCTGAGCTCTGCTTGTAGTACAGTTTTTGTTTTCCTTCTTCATATTTGGGCAAGCATGAAAATGGACCAGTTGGATCAGTGCTCTAACCAAGAAAGCAAGTGTAAATAAAGTTGTAAAAAAAAACTGCCAATCTCCCTCCCCATACTTGAGCAGTAGCTTGAATTTTATCATTTGGCTGGAAAAATTATATGCTAATCTCCCTCCCAGTATGTGAACAGTAGCTTGAAATTTGTAATTAATATGCAGCAAAGATATTGCTATTCAGACATTAGCTAACAACACACACAAGTTTCCCTCACTATCATGAGAGGCATCGTCATTATATTTTATTTGTTTCTATTTGATAACCATGGTAGAGCAATGATCCATGTGGAACTTTTTCAGACTCACCAGGAGCACTGCTTGGTTAAGTGACTTGCTCAGAGTTGCACATTAAGCAAATGAAGGTGGACATAATCAAACTGTAGACTACAGGATGCAGTTCATTAATAACTTACAGCCTTGAGTTATTGTACTGCCAGGCCCTTTTGCAGATAAAATTCAGTAGAGTGTCAAGAGAAATGAGTTGTGGTATTTACAAATATATTTATTTATTTTACTTAACATTTGTTTACCAGGAAAGTCAGACTTGGAACAAGCTAATTTTCAGCAGAGGCGTGTGGAGAAACATTCCAGATGCATCTCTCTGTAATGTGAGAGGAAACCGGAGCACCTGGAGGAAACCCACATGAACACAGGGAGGTTATGCAGACTCCACACAGAAGGCACCCCAGCCGAGAACTGAACCAGAGAATCCATTGTGAGGTGACAACGCAAACTGCTTCATCACAGTGCCATCCGATATAGTGCTCAGAAGTGTAAATGCCTTCTGAACACTGTCATTATTATGCTGCTACAGACTACAAGAAGTCAAAATGAACTGCTGTATTCCCTGGGAGTGCAGAGCCACTGCACCAATCTTCATGAATGGTGCACAGGAACAGTCGGTATGCTGATGCATATCAGGAGCTCCTATGCTCAGGACTAGAGGTAAGACCACTGATTATTGCATAGTTTGCCTTAACATGTATGCCATATGTAGTCTGCCTTACACTGTAGTGATCAACACCACCAGTCTGCATTTCTATGATTTGTGAATGAATGAATGACAATTTTATATGCAGATCGTGCCAAGGTTATTAATGTATTATGGTAATGAGGGGATCTAATCATGTGCAAGCATTGGTAGAGTCTTGCCAGTATCATAGGTATAGGGTGGAACAATGTAGTGTGTGGTACCAGGTTTGCCAAGAAGCACTGTGGACAACAACTTCACCAGTAATGATTTTTCTGCTGTGCAACAAAGATGGTGGGAGGGTCCAATGTGGGACAGTGCTGTATGGTGCTCAACTCTATGTTATTAGCAACATAGATGGGAGAGGGTCACTGATGCTACAGCAGTTGTAGCAGTTAATTCTTTGGCATTAGACATTTGTAGCTCACACCGTGAGGCCCAGCATGTACAATCCTGTGACAAAAGGAGGTATTGCCAGCTCAGCTATCTGGAATTTTATAAATAATTGTATGTCGTTTGTGAATATCAACATAATTCATATGCTTGTGTTACAAATGTATTAGAACTGTGTGTTTTGTGTATATCAAACTGCTGATACAGAAGTGTGTGTTGAACAGGGTTTTGTACAGTATGGAGCTTAAAGATGTATCCCCAGTGTACCCTGCTGGATTAAACGGAAATGTATATCCACTATTATAACTGTTTAGATGTATATATTCTAACAGTGGGAATTGGAACACAGGAGGTTAATTTCAGAAAAAAATAAAGAATGGGCAAAACACTCAGACCATCAAACAAATAAACTCAGAAAAAAAAGTAAATGGTTTGGGCACACTGGAACAAGCTATAAACTATTTAATTGGTAAAACAAAACAAAATACAAGCGTGTTCACCCTGCTAAAGAAAAAAATAGCTGAAAATTTAAATTACTTTATGACAGTCAGAGACAGGGTGTCTGCACTAGGGAGCTCTCTTGGTTATGTTGAAAGAGAAGTAATTAATAAGCTTGAGATGTGAAAATGTTTGTTTTATGACTTACAGGATCTGCTTTAGATCTAAGAAGAGTCCTTCTTTATGTATTTTCACAGGTAGGTGCTAAATGCTGTTTTTGAGCCTGGGAACTGAAGTCAGATGTATCCCAGCAGTAATATTTGGGATATTAATTTAAGAACTCTCTTGAGAGTAAGAGACTGGGCATTTTGTATTTTGTCTTTGACCTGACAGTATCAGCTGGATGACCCATTCAACACATCTGTCTTGCCTTGCTTTGTAAGTAAGTTAACTAGGATACAGTAATTTTGCTTAGGTACAGACAGGAATATAGAGAAGTATTGCTTAGATGTTTTCTTTCTTTATTTGAGACTGTCCTGCAGTGCTGTTTAAAATATTCCTGTGATTATTGAATTCTAATGTAACTGTGATTGTTTACAGTATTTTCTTATTTTCTTGTTTATTATTAAATATGTTTAAACCTTTCATTGTGGCTGTTATTTCTGAAACATACTTAAGTTCTGAGAGTACTTGCATACTTATTTGGTGACACTGTGGGGAACTCCTAATAGCCTTGCTCTTAGTTAAACTACCATTTGTAGTGATAGTAACATTACACAGTAAAATTGGACACCCTTTGTTAAGGGCCTTATTGTAGCTGATACAGAGTGGCTGGTGGCAGTCAAAACTACCTCATAGTCTGAGCAGAAGGGGCTTAGCTAGTAAACCTGTGCCAGCCTTTCCCAGGTGTGTGTGTGTGTGTGTGTGTGTGTGTGTGTGTGTGTGTGTGTGTGTGTGTGTGTGTGTGTGTGTGTAAATCAAATCTCAAAAAGTGTGCATGTCAGCTACTTGGGCAGGGACATGAAGCACTGGTTGAACAGAGAAGGTGCTGGAGGTCTTGGATTAGCTACTCAGCTGAGATCTCAACTCTATAGCTGTGCTAGTGGGGAGTCTTATTGAGGATCTGGAGAAAGAGGGAGAAACCAGCCCCAGACTGACTGTGGTCTCTGTGTGCTCTTAAGGGAAATTGTACGTTACTGTGTGTGTACTTGTCATCCTCCCAGTGTGTACACCTCCCACTGTTGCCAGTGGTGAGGATTGAGGCTCCCTGATTACTGGGCTAGTAGTGGGGTGTCACAAACCCTGTTGTGATTTTGTGAATGGAGCAAGATCAGGGAGTGGGCTTGTTAGCATCATAGTAGGTGGACAGAGTACCAAGGAGCAAGATGATGTAATGAGTCATGTGCAATCTTCCTCCATGATGTTAGTGTGGCATATCAATCAGACAGGACTTTATAAAATCTAAGCTCTTTTACAGCAAACAAAGCCCTGCTTGATTAAACTCAACATTTATGAAACTGGTCCAAATTCAGATTATGGTAGACCCTCAAAACTCCCATCAATTCAACAGTACTTCAACAGTAATCTAAAAAGCAGATCTTAAAAAGTGTCCACATTTCTTTCTGTTTCACTTTGCTGAGTCAGATCACAAATACTAGGGTCTAATGTTTTTTACTAATTTGGACCCTAGACTGGAAAATGTGTCCAATGAGTCAACTTTTCTGTAGTGTAAACAGAGTAATTATAGTTACTTGCCTGGTTTACATTTCTGTCAAATGACTATTAGTAAACTAGGCCAATGGTACACTAGCTATGTAGAAAGAAACAACTTCTGCTCCTGAAGTATACTGCAGTGATGACTGCTTCACAGACGATGCCTCTTTTTCGAGTGAATCATCCACCTTTGGAAAAGGTGGACTCCTCTGACTGAGTGAAATCCTCCTTCCAACTAGAACCGTGAGAAAATACAGTTATATAGGAACTTAAGAGTAGATGTCGTACTGATCACTGTTGCTGTATTCCAAATGGATGGGTTTTCTGACTGGAGTACCAAAGCCCACACTTTCCCTTTGCCATATGTCTGACATATGACCTCAACCCATGAGCACAAGGGTACATAAGTGGATGTATGAATGTGACTCAGACCATCTCCTAGCCATCAGTCTGAGGACATCTGGGAAAAAAGTAGTCAGATAGAAAAGGAACAGCAGAAGAAGAGGGGAGGGGGCTTCTCACTCCTAGAGTCTGGCAGACAGGGCAGCAGAATAAAAAAAAAGCAGAGGGGAAGGTGAGTGGGAAAGAATACTGCAACAGTGATCAGTGGGACATCTACTGTTATGGTACATTCTTAAACAACTATACTGTGTCCTGACTGAAATCACTGTTGCAGTATTCAAACAGATGGGTGATTCACAAAGTATAAGGGTGCAGAAAGGTGGATGACTGAGAATTGTGAGAGCTGTCTAAGAGGCCAGAAATGACTGACATGGCTAGCCTTGGACTTAGAAAAGATATCTATTCTGTTGTGCATAGGTGTTTACTAGGCTAACAACCACAAGGGGCTTTTTAAGCCTAGCCGTGCAGCCCAAATCTGTGACAAGTTCTGGTACCCTTGATAATTGCAAGCAAGGGCTTGGGAGGTGAACCATTTACAAGGCTACCTGTGTCCATTAAAGACATAGGTGCCAAACCAGGGATGAATTTTCTGTTCCCCATCCAGTTCCCCATCAAGTTACACTTGAATAAGGTCAGGGAGGGACTCTGCTTCACATGGATGGGGAGCCTGTTCCAGAGACGGTATAGTGTCTAGGATACATACCTGTCTCTCCAGCAGGTCCTATTTGTATCATAGACAAGGTTTAAGTCTTTAGAACTGATAATTATTGTGCTGTTTGTTTTGTGGATATGCAGGAGGACCATCAGAGTGGGATCTGAAAATGCCTTGTATGCCAGGCATAAATCTTCTCTCAAAAGCTTTTAGGAGGCAGAATACAGGTATAGGGCCTTGAGGCGGTTTGCAAAGGACATTCCACAAATCGGCACACCATAATGGAGCACACAAGACAACTGCTGTCAGAAATACCAACAGACTTTATTAAATCCACATTAATGCTCAAATAGACACTGCCCCCCGGGTTCACAAAAGCTGCACGGAGTGCAAGAGTGGTGCAGGAGCCCACACAGGCAATATGTCTGCCATACGATCCAGGAACAGCCTGCAGGGGCATGCATGAGCGCTCCTGCACTAATCTTGCATGGACTAAGCCCTGGTATGCAAATTACCCCATTTTCAGGTGAAATCAATGCAAATGAGGTGATTTTGCAATCCAGGAAGCTTGCAACAGTCCGTGCAAGACTAGTGCTATCTGTAAAAATGTACTCGGTTAGTAACAGAGTACATTTCTGCAAAATCCAAAACAGAGCTATGACAGCTCCAAATAAAGTCTGCATATCATTGATGAAGCCTGCTAATGGCCAAGTATACAAACAATACAAAAAATAAAAAAATCAACTTTTATTTTTTTTTAGCCAATCTCGGCTGTTTAAGCATAGGGCAGTGTCGCACAAATGGGATCGGGGAGAAAATAAGAAAATAAACCTAAAATAAGCATTCTATCTAAAATCAGTATTCTGCTATGCAAGTCAATGGCAGGTAGAAGACAACCTGGCCAATGTGTAGTGGTAGCTAAAGGGGGAAGCTCAGTGTGAGGTGTAACTATGCATTAGCAGGCAATCCTATGCAAATGAGGGGAAGGATAGTGAATCCCAGTTTTCCCCAGCATGTGAGTCAGGTCCCAACAGTGTAAGAGTATGAATAGCTGGGTGCAAGACTAGGATGTAGGTGACATCATGATGGGGTGTGTCAGGCATACTGTAAGCAAATTGGAGCCCTGTGACTCGGGTTTGCTCCTAGGGGTGTGTCTACACCTGCCTAGCACTCTTTATAAAGTGTAAGTGGGTGTGCACAGCACGCACCGGGTTTTGAACAAGAGAAAAAAATGTTAAAACCTGGAAATAGCAGCTCTGGTGACATCTGAGCACTCTGTTTGTGCGGCATGCCTCGGGGCTTAAACAGAAAGGCAATAAGAAGGGAAAGAGCAGTAGGAAGGTAATCAAGGTGAACTAGCATAGCTGGCAGGTGAAATGTATCAGAACCAGCCAATTACACAGGCAGCAGCCCAGCCCAGCACACCACTATAAACTATGCAAACACCTTTCCCTCTTGTTTTTTCCCAAAAACTCTGCACCACCGGTGTATACGAACTGGGAAATTTTACAAAACGAAGGCAAGAGAAAAAATGTTAGGGGCTGCTTTTGCTATCATAAACCAGCATGTGCAAGAGGCTGAGGGTGGTGTGGATGTGAATGCTGATGACCAACCCACAGTGAGGAGGAGGAGAAGAGTGGACAGATCCAGGGAAACCTACCAGGGGCTACATGAGTTGGAGATAGTGGAGCGCTATAAGGTGGACAGGGACCTCCTACAGTATATTGTAGAGCTGTGCCAGCCACACCTCAGACACAGAACCAACCGAGGGAAACCCTTCCCAGTGGAAACCAAGGAATGTGTAGGCTTAAGATTACTAGCCACAGGTACCTTCCAAAGGCCAACTGGGGATATCATGGGGATCTCACAGGCATCAGCATCCAGGGTACTCCACCAGTTCCTGGATGCCATGTCAGCACATGCTGGTGAGCACATATAGTTCCCCAACACCCGTGAGGCATTGGCCAGAAATATGCGTATCTTCCAACAAATAGTAGAATACCCTGAAGTAATGGGTGCTATAGACTGCATGCACATACACATAAAAGCACCACCCCATGAGCAGGGCAGGGTCTACATAAACCACAAGGGCTTCCCCTCCATCAACTGCCAGGTTGTGTGAGATTCCCAGGGCATTATAATGAATGTGTGTGCTGGAAGCCCTGGGAGCTATCACAATTCCCACATCTGGCATCTGATGCAGCTGTACCAGAGATTTGCCAGTGGGGACATCCCATATGGCCACCTAGTGGGGGATGCTGGTTATGCACTGGAGCTGTGGCTGATGCCTGTAGTCTGCAGGATAGGTCAGAATACAGATTTAAAAGGAAGCCACCAGACTACCAGAAATACCAGTGCGGTCAAAGCAAATGTCCACAGTTGGCAGGTGTGCCCCCCACCAAACCCTATGTAGAAATGTATTAGCATCCATGTGTTGCAGTAATAACAGTGAGCATAGAGTACCTGAGTATGCCAAAGTAGAAGGATGGATTGTTTCATGTGTACAATATGCAGAGCTCTGAGTATCAGGTTGATGTGTGGAAGCCAACAGGGTACCTGAAATATCAGGAGTGTATAGCAGAAATGTCTACAATTGTCAGGTGTGCCCCCACAATCATATGTAGTATAGCAGTAGCATCTATGTGTGGGTATCACAGCAGCAGATCACAGAGTACCTGAGCTGCCCCAATTATAACGATGGAATGTTGCATGTGTACAATATGCAGAGATCTGAGTGTTAGGTTGTTTTGTGGAAGCCAACAGAGTACCTGACATATCAGGTGGTTGTAGGACATGTCCACAGTTGTGATGTGTACCCCCACCTACCCTATGTAGAAATGTATTACCAGCCATGTGTGGGAGTAATAACAGTGAGCAACGAGTACCTGAGCTGGTCAAATCAGCAAGATGGATAGTCACATGTCTACAATAGGCAGAGCTCTGTGTGTTAGGTAGTTATGAGTAGTATGCTGTGTGAAAGTGTTAAGCAAATAGCCATGGATGATGTGTCCTGGTGTCCAATAGTCAGTACTGCTGATGACTGGGCCAAGTCCACACAACTGCAGTGCCAAACAGACTGTTATCCCAGCAAGACGTGTTGCAGCAGTAGTCCATATGATTTGTACAGATGACATAACTGTCACCATCTGGAAGATGGACATGGCATGAGTGTTAGACCAGACATACAAGCAGTACACAGGGGGAAGTACCGTAGAGAGAGACTGTTTATAATTTCAGTGAAATGGAGACACCCTCCATTTGTACATACAGGTTCACAGCACATCAGTTGGTTGTGTAGTATGGGAAACTAAGATGTACTGTGGGCAAACACTGGCAGACCACAAAAGGCAGTGATATGATGTATGTAGAAGCTGCTAGTGTCCACCCACTAGCCACCAGCAGGGGAAAGGGCCATGTATACCTGTGAGGCAGTTGCAAGTAGTGACCCTAGCACACACGCAGCCAGTCCAGCCCAACATCAGCCTCAGGTAACACACGGGCCACCTCCCTGCTGCTGTGAATGGGTACAATATGATCCCCACATTACTATGTGAATACTCACAGAATTCAGCATGCTGAAGAGGTGTCCCACGCAGGTGTGTCCATAGCTGTAAGATGCACCCTGCCAGCATCACACCAATGGATTGATAAGGACAGAAACAATTGCCATCACCACCTTGCACACATATCCTGTCACCCCAGGGGAATACATTGCCTTGCAGCCTGGGTCTGTATAACTGACAGAATTCACTGGCTTGCTACAGATAGCCTGCATCAGTACCCAATGCCCCACTGTCCTCTGTCACAGGTCTGTGTCACGTCTGTACTACCACTGTATGTTACCCCATGCACTCCTACATAATGACAAAACACAGTCCACAGAACGCAAATGCAAGGACATGTTGACAAATCCCAGTAGTATGTCCATCATGTTCCAATGCATGAACTGTGGACTAACCTGTACATACTGCTGGGATGGAGTGGCAACTATAGACATACCTATCAGATATTATGTGCATAATGGTAGGAAGAGGACAGATTAACAGGGTGGTAGCATTGCCACCATGGAGTGTGTGAAGGGTGAAACCCTGATGTGTGGACATACGTATCATAGCTGCAAACACTGGGATGGGTGGCCACAAACCTGCTTTCAAACTAAATTCTGAAGGGTAATGAACAGAATAGGGTGGCTACGGTGGTGCAGCGGTTAGTGTTGCCACCTCACAGCAAGAGGTTCTCCAGTTCGATCCTCGGCTGGGGTGTCCTTTGCGGGATCTGTATGTCCTCCCTGTGGTCATGTGGGTTTCTTTCGGGTGCTCCGGTTTCCTCCCACATCCCAAAGACATGCTGTATATGGATTGGACACACTAAATTGGCCATAGGCATGAGTGCGTGCATGTGTGTGCCTTCTGTGGAAGGTTGGGCGCCGAGCTGGCAACTCGACACTGTAAAACTCCACTGCCAGTCATGAGCGGACAGTGATCCACTGTGGTGACCCCTAACCGGGATAAGCCGAAAGAAGAAGAAGAATGAACAGAATAATAAGCCCTGTCGCTGGATAAGCTCAATGAGTCTGAATACCTGTGAAGTATGGCCACAGCACAATATGGCCATCCTGTCATGGTGATAATTGTACAGGCATGGGACCCACAGCCACAACAGCACCAAGGTGTTGAACCATATACACAGACCCATCAGCAAGTGTCTGCAGTTTCCATGCCAGAATGACATGAGTGTGCAAGAATATGTAGTTTGCACACCACAATACTGGACAAAGCTGCATTCAACTTGTAATCCCCAGGAACCTACTGCCAGCAAAGATGTATACCTGTCAGTAGTTGATGACACAAAACATCATAGGGTAAAACACCACATATCACTGAGTATCCCTGCCAACACCAACACCATGTAGCAGAAACACCACAGACACAATTAGCAACAATCTCACTACCCTTTGCCCAATGTCGACATACATTGTCAACCAATCTACAGATATCCTGCAGAAGCAGGTTACTAGCTGTAGGTGTAGAGCACAAATATCCTACCTGGAATGGAGTCACACATGCAATACAGACACTCATACTGGGCATGTTCACACACTTAGAGAAGTGAAGGCCATGTCAGAAAACAAATTACAGAAGGGTCATACTGGGCATGCTCACACACTTAGAGAAATAAAGCCCATGTCTGGAAATAACTATAGATTATACACAGCAGTCAGTCACAGATGTCTGTGTAAACACTCCACATTAAACACCAGTCATGCTCTGCACACACACAATGGATGAGAATATGCACATATATCCATGGATAGCACATTATAACTGCTCAAACATACACATAATAGATGTGGGAAGAGAGTGACAGATAGTGACAGACAGCTTCCCTCTCATGAGGCCTGTCCCACACAGCACACTCCCATTTTGCAAAAACATATGATGTGCAAATGTCCATCACTGTACACAATTGATCCCTGGTAGCCTTCCAGTCAGTACACCTTTCATTGCTTTTCTTTGACAAGCCTGCTGATGTCATTCCCTGTGAAATACACCTTTGGTGACGGAGTATCCCAGTAATCTCTGTGGCATTTTCTGTAACTGCATAATGCTCTAATGTGCTGTAGTAGTTAGGTAGGTGTTCTAATCCCATTCATGGCAACTGTGAGTCTGTGTGTGTTTGTGCGTATGTGTAGGGCCCAATGCTTTTGAGGACAGTCAGTACACATGTCATTGCCTTTCTTTGGCAAGCCTGCTGATGTCATTCCCTGTGAAATGCACCTTTGGTGAAGGAGTATCCCAATAATCTCTGTGGCACGTTCTGTAACTGTGTAATGCTCTAATGTGCTGTAGTAGTTAGGTAGGTGTTCTAATCCCATTCATGGCAACTGTGTATGTTTGTGCGTATGTGTAGGGCCCAATGCTTTTGAGGACAGTCAGTACACCTGTCATTGCCTTTATTTGACAAGCCTGCTGATGTCATTCCCTGTGAAATACACCTTTGGTGAAGGAGTATCCCAGTAATCTCTGTGGCATGTTCTGTAACTGTGTAATGCTCTAATGTGCTGTAGTAGATAAGTAGGTGTTCTAATCACAATCGTGGCAACTGTGTGTGTTTGTGCATATGTGTAGGGCCCAATGCATTTGAGAACAGTCAGTACACCTTTCATTGCCTTTCTTTGACAAGCCTGCTGATGTCATTATCTGTGAAATACAACTTTGGTGAAGGAGTATCCCAGTAATCTCTGTGGCATGTGCTATAACTGAGTGATGCTGTAGTATTATAAACTAGTTAGGTTGGGGTTCTATTCCCAGACATTGTAAGTGTGGATGTTTGTCTGTGTTCCTTTGTCAGAGTGGGGAGCAATGTTTTTGAGGTGATTCACAGGCACTACAACCTCCATTGCCCTAGTTTGGCAAGTTTGCTGACATCAACTGTGAAATACACCTTTGGGTAATAAATATCCCAGCAATCTCTATGGCATGCACTATAACTGCGTAATGCTGTAGTGTGATAAACTAGTTAAGTAGTAGTTCTAATCCCAGCCATGACAACTGTGTGTGTGTGTTTGTAATTCATAACCTGTGTGGAGGTGGCTGTGACTGTGTAACACCTGGACCCATTGAGGAGCTGGTTTTGTAATTTTCCTATATGGTGGCCATATTATATTTCACAATGTCCACCTTACAAGGATGACAGATGTCAGTCAGCTGAGATGCTGGGGTGCCAATCCACACCCCTACATGTATGTGATACAAGGCCTGATGAACAAAGTAATCAACCTTAGTATTACATAGAGTACACTATGAAACTGTGTCTCATACACAAACACACTTGCCTAGACAACTGTCACTATGTTGGTAGTATCCTGCATACTGTTCACAGATAGCAACCATGGTGTGATTGCAGTGGGCTACAGAGGGCATGGCACCCTGTCCATCAGTACAATAGGCACATAACTGAAGACAGTGCACCTTCACTATGATCCCCAATGGATGCCTACAACATCTGTGGTGCCATTAAATGTGATCCACAAAGGACTGTCCATGAGCACGCCCTGCAACAAGAGGTCAGGAGTGGCACATGTGATGATAATCTGTATACATAACATGGGCCAGACCCCCCAGGTACGGTTCCACATGTCATTGTACATGCATGTGGGAAGTTTGCACATCCCAGACATCATCCATGTCATGGACTAAGGAACACATACATGGCAAGCAATGCACAGCATTACCCACATGCAATAGTTACCCAGGTGACTGGATGGTGAATACAATACCCAGCTGTGTGGAGAAACCAGACATTATACCCCTGAGCCACACTGCAGACCATTGTCATGTCACCTGATGCCAAGGTATACCCATCACTAGCCTTGTATATCCATCTGGCACAGTCGAACACTACACACCTGTGAAGCAATGCACCCATGCATGTCAGTACTGGCACCTTGTGTCTGTGTGTGTGTGTGTGTGTGTTGTATGTTGCCTATGACCACATTCACACTCACTACAACCCCCATTGGCATACTGAAGCATGCTGTCTGATGTCAGACACCTCCACATACCCTTTGCCCATATACCCTCTGTATAACCCCTGTGGTGCATATGATACCTGCACAGTACTGTGTTGTGGCAATCTAACTAGTGATGAGTTGTATCCCTGGCCCTGCCAAGTGTGTCAGTGTGTGTGCATCCCCGTGATAGTGTGGCTGTGTTGACGCTGACACCTGTTCATGCGGACAGGCACATGTACTAGACCTACCGTGTTGCTACCATATCACTGTTGCAGATGTCACTCACCATCCCATATATGTTTGGTGGACTCCTCAACATGTAATGTATGTGGTGCATCCAATGACTGCTTAGACACATGATAGCAGTACATAGTCAGTCAGGGGTTTGATACCCTGGACTGTTAGGTGTGTAACACAAACATGCTTACGTTTTACCCTCCCTGACTTATCTTTGCCTCTGTCTGCCTCTCACTCCCTCTCTGGTGGATGTGGAGAGTTGCACCTGCTTTGCTTAGGCAGCAGCATGTGTATTGTCAGTGATGCTCATGATCATCTGATGGCCACTGCATGAATTGCAGCCCTCCTCTAGCTAATTGCATGTGGAACAGCTGTGGTAACATTCCCATAGCCAATTGCATGGCAACACACTCCAATATCTAGGAACATCATGTTGGTGTTGGGCCTTTGCATCCACTGTGAGCAGGAACTAGATCTGTTGTTTGGCAAACAGCATCACAGATGTATTGGGGACTTACCTCTGACAACATACACTGTGGAAACAGGCCAACACACAGGAGGGGATGTGCCTGTCTTGACTACAGACTGTAAGTGCTGCTATACTGCAGTTGGGGTAACATTGGTTTAACAGGGTGTCTGTGGATATGGCTGTCCTACATGTTTTAATACTTGTCATGTCAGTGCTATGTTTATGAGGAATCCCCATATGTAGGGTCATCCGCAGACTGGGCAGTGTGTGTTGCCTTGTATTCCTTGTGTTACCCACAGAGCACCTATCTGTCAACTGCAGAAGTTAGTGTGAGGACTGTAGTCAGTAGATGGTGACAGCCGGGAGAGTTATTGACTTCATATCCCTCATAGGACATATGTTGCAACAAACCCTGTTACAACAGTAAATGTATGAGGTTATCACAGCAACATGTCAATATTGGCCCTGTGTTTGTGCCTCCAGCCACAGCTCTGTCAACCTTTGTACATATGTCATGCAGTAGGGGGTGCATATGTTCTGTACACGATATTAATTGACAGAATATCTGATAACAAGCCAGTGAGATATCACACTGCTACACATGTTATGTATAGTAGGGGTTATATTTGAGGACAAAGCCTGGGCATTCTGTGGTTGTGTGTACAGTACTGAGGTATGTGTAATTCTGGTAACTGTCGACAGTGTGTGCATAGTGAATATGTACCTTGGCCTGTGTAGAGATTGTGGTAGATGTCATTGTTCTTGGTCCTGTTCTATCTGATGTTACATGCTGCTCCACTGTATGTCACCCTATCAGCTTACATGTTTGTAGGGGCATACACACACATGTCCCATACCACAGACAGGCATCAGACCATACTGTGTAGTGGCCCAGTATATGTAGGGTTGGTGTGTGAGTGGCACATATGAGGATGGTGTAGAACAGATAGTCCATATACTATAATATTACGCTAGTTTACCATATGTGGCTGTGGCTGTGTTCACATTGGTTGTGGTTATGCACTCACGTGTCTGTTACTCTGTGATGTGACATGCCTGTAGAGCCTGCTATCTATGCAGGTACATGTGTACTCCCACATAGGAGAGGAAGGCCAGTGTTGAGTCAGTCAGCCAGTAGCCTGCACTGTGCTTTGTTACATGCCTAGCAGTTTACTCTACTTACCCAGTGAGATGTCATGTCCAGATAGTTGCCAGATGTACTGCTGCCAGGCCACCATAACAGTCATGTATGTCAGACAAAGCAGTGGGATGCTGTACAGATGTCTGTCACTAACTAGTGGATAGTATGTGGCCATGGCACCTCTGTACCAGTGGTTATTATGTGTCAGGACAGACATGGATGTATGAATGCATAACCTATGGGAGCAAATGTATACCAGTATTTACATGATAAACCCACTACATGGCTGTTAACATCCACATTGTCAGGCTTGGTCCACATGTCTTGCATGAAGGGGTTCTGTGTATACCTCTGGACTGACCAGAGTGTGTCAGACTGTCCACATATATTGTCCATAGCTCAGCTGTAGTCCACAGGGGCATTACTGTGCTAGCAGTGGTACTGTACTATGATGTCATTAGGATGTCTGTCAGTAGCCAATGGCACACATGTTAACAGCAGATGTGGCCTTCCACACAGACCATTTCTGTGAAGACAATCCCTATTACAGTAGCAATAGTCTACAAATATACCTGCAATACATACCTGACATCACCTTGCACTGAGAGGTTGGGACTATTGGGGCTGAGGTAGGGCTCCACTCCATGTTCAGGACATAGGGTGAACATATATGTATATATAATTATACATATATCCATATAGATATATACACATTTACATATCTTGCTTAATGTATGACAACAGTTTTACACATATGTGCCTGTGTTCCAACCTCTTTCCTCCACCTACATACCAGGCTTTGCACATATGACATGCTGTCAGGGGTTGTTATATAGTGGGCTGTGTGTATGCTATGCTGTCATTCCTGCCATCACTCCACTGCTGTTGTGTCCCCCACACATACTGGGATGTTGGGGCCATATATGTGGGCTTCACCTATACAATACATGTGTGCCCTAATGCACTCCAGAGGCCAGTGTATGTAACAGTGGTATATGGCCCAGTATTACTGAGTCTAGGGGGTTCACCATAACTAACCTAGGCTGTTACAACATGTGCAGGTATCAGGGGTAAGCTGCCTTAAGGTATCTGGATGTACATTACCATACAATCCACCTTGGGTAAATGCAAGCATACTGCCTCCTGCCATATAGAATGTTCTGTTTGTCATTGTGATTGTGATGTTGATGGAGTCAGTTATGCCTTGTTATGTAACAGATACATCCCATTGTGTCATCTGGGATCTTTACCCCCTAGGGATTGTGTACAGAGTGTAGAGAAAGGATTTTGAACTATACATATGCATTATGTAGTGTTGATTGTTTGGTATGCTGTGGCCCAGTCTGTCTTTACTATTGTACTACTTGAAGGCCTCAGCCTGGACAGCAACATATGTCAACCTTTCCAGACTACTGTATTAGTATAACTGTTTCGCAGTTGCATTACTCTGTTCATATGGATGTCAGTGTCAAAACAGCTATATGGCATGGCATACAGAATGGTCATTGTACACCAATAAAGCTTTCCCAATTATGCACACCCATGTGTGGTGTTATATCCTTTAAGATCTCTGTGGGTATATGTTGCAGGCAATGAATGTCATTTGTATGGGTGGCTCATACAGTCTCCAGTTGGTAAGGTAGTAACTGTAGGAATACTGGCTGCATATTGTGTGCACATACTGCATATGTATCTTTCTGTACAAATCTCTGTGTGTGCATGTGTAGTTACATATACATCTATATATATGTATAGATATATATGTATAACTATACCTGCATATCTGTGTCTGTGTATATGTATCCTAGGGATGGCCATGTCATGTCTGGTCCTGGTTATGGGATCTGCAACACTTGGTAGTGTATTGCAGGGGGGATGTCTTTGGCTGTGGGGGGGTTATACCTATTCGTACAAGGCATATATTTGGGGCCTCTCAACCCCATTAACGTTGCATGTGGGCATATATGTTTTTGTCATTTCCCCATTGTTATCTACAGATGTATGTCTGTATATACCTATATATATATATATATATATATATATATATATATCTGCTGACACACACACACACACACACATATATATATATATATATATATATATATATATATATATATATATATAACCTGCCATATATATTTAGACATGTAGTTATAGACATATATATCTATAGATGTAGGCATTCACATATATATATGTTCATATATATTTCTACATATATATATATATATATATATATATATATATATATATATATATATATATATGTATGTATACATCTACATATATCAATATGTTGTTATGTTGTATCTGTTTAGACATTAATATATTTACTCACACACATACATCTACATGTTGGAATACATTCTCTGTAGTGTTGAATGACTGGGCTGGTTGATATGTTTTAAATACATCAGGGTTATGTATATCTGACATGGTTTAGTGGTAAATCACTTTGGCTATGGTGTGCAGGGTCCTGGGTTTGAGGCTAGCAGAGGCTGTTTATTTTGTTGCAAGGCAGAACAAGGGCCGTTGGAGCCAGTGTGGTTAAGGCACTTTTAAGTAGTAAGCAGGTTTGCGTGATGATATGCACAGCTAACTTCCGGTTACTGTTTCTTATACTCAGCTCCTGAATTATTTACCCCCCTCGCAAACAGGCTAAAACCTGCTTACTGCTGTTTAAAAGTGCTTACTCCCACTTACCCCCGAGCTAAGAAAAAGGGGTTGATAGGAAAGTGATGAAAAAGGGGCACAAAGAGGGAATAACAGTAGAGAAATTAGCCAGGGATGTGCAGGAAGGGTGTAGGGAAGGTCCATAGCTGCCCATTTCTTCTAAAGCAATGGCTGTGCATATGCACTGAATTTGGAGGTAGATTCGGACACTCAAACCCCTGGGAGTGAGTGAGGACAACAATAGTTCGTTGTGATGCCAATTAGACCAGATTACATGTGTCCAGTGGACACGTGTGTGAAATGGACAGCTATGTAAGGGGCGAGATTTTTTTGTGGGAACAGATTGACCTTTTTTTTTTGGGTGAGAGTGGGATGTTGGGGTGGGGTAGTAGGTATATTTGGGGAAGTAGGTTGGGTAGGTTAACAGACAAGACAAACAAGATGCACACAGGGGCAGTATATGACACTGGGGGGGTAACACCTTGGATGGGGAGGGGTGTTTTGAAGTCACAAGCTCATGAGCCCCCAAATAGAAACAGTGGGACTATGGTCCCCACACATGGGCAGTCACCACTGCACCTTTATGGCCCCAAAGTTGGCCATGCTGGGGGCTGGGTAAGAGGGGCAAGCTCACCCTCTAATTGTGCCACTTGGCCCTCAAGCTAGCGTAGCTGGTCTCGAAATGCCCTATCGATGTCCCTATGCACCACAGCCCGGACCTAACGACAGGTGACAGGTTCCTCACCACCCCCGCTCCCAGGGGGGGCCATGCCCCATACCCTGTGGCAGTTCCACCAAAAGGTGGTGCAGGGCCTACAGAGGAGGAGGTCCCAGGCTGGGCCCCAGATGTGCTGGTGCCCAGTGCCGTGGCCAACTGAGGTGGGACAGGTGGGTCTGCTGGGACTGGCCTTCCCATGCGAGCTGTGGTGATGCAGTTTAAGGACACAAATGGGTTAGTAATAGTCAACAGCATTCAGGATTAGTTATAACAGACACCAAATTTAAACCAGTTGCATAGCGAGCAGAACACATGCATATATGGAACAGCAGTGGCCATTACAACAGCATGCAGGTTTTATTGATGGCAACAGGCCACCGATACGGGTGTATTTTAACATGGCACATGCATAGAACCAAATGTGGATATTTATGAACCAATAGGACATATGTCCCAACATAAGTTTGGAGAGTAAACATACCCATTGAGGTTTATAATTGGGTTAATGCTGCACATATGATGGGAGAAAGAGAGAGTTCAGTTAACAACTGATATATCCCTGTAGTGTTCGCAACTTTCTTAGTCACTGCAGTGATCTGTCCCTTACATGTATTATTACACTACCATTGGCCTTACTTTGTAAAATGGTATGTTTGTAGAGTAGTATATACGTGGACTGTGTCTAATGTATAGTCTATGCCTTTTACCTGTTATAACTGTTGAGAAGATCTTCAACACTACCTGACAATTTCTGCACATACTCCCAGATTCCTTGTTGATGTTATACATATACCCCTCAATCCGTTATTGCACTCACTCTGGCTGAGGCTTGACAGGATGTCGGTGTTAATGCGAAATACACCTTGGGTGTGATGCTACAATGACAGGTTTATTTTCATTTACGTTCTCTGACTATGTACAGGTTTGACTATTGGTTATATGTCATCACAGGCTGCCTACATTTCTTGGATCATCACATTGATTTCTCAGGGGAACAGGGTATCAGGCAGCAGATTTAGGCCATTTATCTGCACATGCTGGGCAGATTGATACAGTTGAGGGGTATGAATATGCATATAGCTTACTATCTGAACATTCTGATGCAGTCTGTACAGTTGATGGTTATGATAATGCTTACAGCTTACTATCTGAACATTCTAGCAAAATCTGTACAGTTGTTGGGTCTAATTATACATACAGCTTTCTATCTGGACATTCTCACAAATTCTGTACAGCTGTGGGGTATGATTATGCATACAACTTACTACCACTCCAGGGATTCAAACCCCTGCTGTGTGTGGTAAAATTATTACAGTTAATATCACAGTACACTGTGCTATCAGGGAATTGGTGTATAGCTTTCCAATGTTTTCTCTGTAAGTCTCCTTCAGTTGTACAATATGACTAACCCCTTGTTATACAGAACTTCCTACACATTTTATCTGCGTACCACAGTGTGGGTAACACTGCTTAATATAACAGTACTATTTATAGCACGCAACACTACAACATATTAAATCAGAGTATACACACACACTCCAGGGGTTATACCTTTATTCACAGGATATGACAGTTCATGCAGGATTATTACTAACCTGTCTTGCAATGCAGTCTTTGAAGCCTAGCAGCATGGGCTTGCTGGTTCACAGCCCGCTCATCTGCAGCTGTCAGAGAAATACAGTGACATTTAGCCATACCTATCCATAGTATACACAAGCTAGGCAATTATATACTTAGTAGAATGGGTACTTAGTACTGGGGCATCAGCCATCTGCCTGGACTCCTGGATCCACTGTTCCAGTAGCTCCCCCTTTGCTGCTTCAGATCAGCATGGTGATGCCTGACCTGCTCACCAGTCCGGGGGATACCTGTGGCACTAGTGAGGTCACGGGCAAGACTGTCCCAGGCCTCCGCTTTATATTGGGAGCCCTGGTAATGGCCCTGCAGGAGTCTCTGCTCATGGTGTTTGACCAGGAGCCATACCATGCATTTTGACTAATTAATTCCCCCAGAGCTGCGCTCTAAATCAAGTGCCTTCCCCAACTCTGGCCATTCTTTTTTTTTCAAAACAGGTTTATTGTTTTAACATACAAGAGAAATATCATAACAATTTTATACAAGTAATTAAAAATAGATATGATTATAACATTCAAGAAAACAACTAAAGTATTTACAAAGACATCCACTACAATCAGATCAATTAATTAAACTAAAATACCATGCTATTGAAATTAGGATTTTTTTAACAAATTTTGTAAATTATTCCATACAATATAATAAGATGTTTTTCTAGTTGTTCTTGACCTAATTGTGTTTATTTCCATATGGCACACTATATTCATAACATTTTTAAATTCATTGAACGAAGGAGGTGTATCTGAAATCCAATTTCTGGTTATTATTTTCCTAGCCACTGCTAGAATAGACCATAACAAGGGAAGCTTAACCTTTTTAACACTGAGGTACAGGTGTGTTGAATAATATAAGAGATTTAGAAATAATGAAATTATCTGTAAAAAGCTTGCAAAAATTCATTAATTGACTTCCAGTATTCTTTCAATTTTATACAGTCATAAAACATATGAGCCCAGTCAGCATTAATTTCTACATTACATCTCTTACATAGATTATCTTTATTATTTATTTTATTCATCATCAAAGGTGTATAAAAAGATCTATGTAAAAATTTCCATGTATAAAGTCTCCAGACAATGGAAGACGTAGTTCTATAGGCAGATTCCAATATATATTGTTTATCTTGTTGATTTGGTGGGTCCCCATTAATAGAAGTAAAATAATTCCAGTATGTATCTACACTGTAAAAAGTTTCTTGTCTGATAATTTTATGTATGTATGAAAGTTTACCTTTATCAGAAACTTTATGTTGTAAATTTAATATCAAGTAATCAATCAGTGTTGGAATAGATTCTTTAACTGTTATAGACATTAGATCTATTTTATTAATGAGATGTTGTCTAAAGGTCTGAACCTCTAACCAGCAAGTTTCTCTTAGATCAAATTCTTGTTTTAAGAAATCTAGATTTTTAACTTTATTATCAGATATCAACTGATACCAGTACTTTAGATCATTATCTATAGCTAAATGAGTTCCTTCAGAAGTAGATGACAAAAGCATACCCTGAGTATACATTATACGGAATATATTAAAATTCCATTCCCTATACTTAGGGTGCATGAATATAAAGTTACGATAGCTAATAATAATATTTAATGGGTAACAAACCATATGTTTAGGTGTAATAGGTGAAGTACAAAATTCCTTTAGTAACCATAACATGGAGTTACTTACAATCATATTTTTATGTGTTAAGGAGATTTTCATGAAGTGCATACTAATTAGCTCCCAATAATCTTTCCATTTTTGACATATGACTGATCTATTAATAAAGTAATAACTTTTAGAATAGAAGTGATAGTATATAAATTAAAGTCTGGAAAAGAAATACCCCTTGAGACCAGCTATTAGTATGTTTCTTTAATGCAATCCTAGGTCTATTAGGTGCCCATAGGAAATTTAACATTAGTGTATTCAGTTTCTTGATAATTATTTTTGTAGGTGGAAGTATTATTGATTGTATTAAGTATAAAATCTTGGGGAATATTATCATTTTAATAATTGTAAGTCTCTCCTCCATAGTAAAAACATATTATTCCAGGTATTAAAAAGATTTTGTATATTAAGAAAACAGGTATTATAATTATTATATATAATAGATTTAATATCTTTAGATAGTATTATACCTAAATAAGTTATCTGACCTGAATTGGGTACATATTTAGTAAAATCACTAATGAGAATATTTTTTCGTGTATATATAGGTAGTATTTTAGTTTTTCTTCATTGAATATTAAACCAGAAATACTTTTAAAATTCATCATTTTATCAAATAGAGACTGCATAGAAGAATTAGATCCTGCTGATGTAATTAGAACATCATCTGCAAAAGTTGAATTTTGGATATTGTATTTTCATCTATTTCAAAACCCTCTATGTCAGTACTGTTTCTGATCAAATTAGCCCAAGGCTCCATTACTAAAGTGAATAATAGTGGAGAAAGTGGACATCCTTGTTTTGTACCTTTAAAATGGGTATTTTTGTGAAACATATGTTCCTACTTTAATATAAGCCAATGTTCCTTTGTATAAATGCTCAATTAGATTTACAAATGCATCTGAGAAGTTTGTGCACTTCAGTAAGGTAAACAGATAGTCCCAACTTACTGAATCAAATGCTGAACTTATATCAAGACTAATAAGTGTTAAATCTTTCTTTTTCCTATTTGCAAAATCAATTAATGTTAAAGTTCTTCTTATATTATCAAAAGTATTTCTATTTACAATGAAGCCTGTCTGATCTATATCTATAATGCCGGGATGATTGTCTTCAATCTATCAGCAAAAATACTCATAAACATTTTATAATCAACATTAAGTAATGAGATGGGCCGATATGAAGTACATCTAGTTGGATGTTTATTAGGTTTTAAAATTGGCGAAATAAATGTATATTGCCAAGATGGGGGGGGGGGGGTTATTAACTCAGTTTGGGCCAAAATAAAAACCTTATGTATTAATGAATATGTACTTTTAGAAAGGATTTTATATATCTCTGGTATAATACCATCATTACCCTGTGCTTTGTTTGATTTAAGCTTATTTATTTCTGTAATAACCTCTGTATATGAAATACTTTTGTCCAATAGTTTAATCTGTTGTTTATTAAGCTTTTTATTCATGTTTGTGGTTATAAACTCCTTTATTTTATCTTTAGGTTCCATGTTAATGTTATCATGGTTAATTTTGTGAAAGTGATTTCTAAATTCATCTAGTATTTCTGGTATACTAGAAACATTCTTCTTTTTCCTTAGAGAAAAGATTTCTTTGATATGGTTTTGTTTATTCAACCTTTTTGTTTTATTTTTAAGTCTATGTAAGTATTTGGGGCTTATTGAATAAGACAAAAACTTGTATTTCTCTAAAGTTATTTTAACTTTATGAGTTAAAATTTCTTTGTATTTCTCATTTAGTTTGTTTATTTCTTCAATAACTTTCTTGTCCATAATATTTTCTTTATTATTATGTTTATAAGAGTCTAATTTACTTTGAATATCTAACAATTCCTTATCCCAAGATTTCCTTTTATTATTATACCATCTGATACTTTGTCCATATAGATATGATTTTAAGGCATCCCAAACATAGACAATGGAGACTTCAGGAGTATTATTTATGTCTAAAAATGTTTTACTTCTGAAAGTATATATTCTTTATAGTCTTTTAGTTGAGTTAAGTATGCTGGTATCCTTTTGATCTGAACATTATGAGTATTTTTTATCACGAATTAACAATTGAATTATGATCAGATATAGGACATGAAATGATTTTGGAATTAATTAAATCTGTTACCATCTGGTTAGAAATAAAGACCCTATCTATTTTTGAATAAGTTTTGTATCTGTTAGAAAAAAAGGTGTATGGTAATGATTTTAAATCTATCTGATTATTAATATCATTCAAATGATAAGAATTAGCAAAATCATTTAAATGTTTTGCATTAGATGTAATTCTTCTTTTTCCTATAGTGGTAGTATCACTTTCATGTAGTATACAATTAAAGTCACCAGCTAAAATAATATCTCCTATAGAGAATGATATGATCTTATCTAGATGATGTTTCACTGTATTAGTACCAATTCCAGGTATCCAATATACATTAATTAAAGTGTAAGTCTTCCCATTAATTTGTATTGTAACCATACAAAACATTCCTTTGTCATCCTGATAAGACTTAATGGTTTTAGGAATGGGCATACTTTTATTCCATAAAATAGCCACTCCTCTTTTTTCTGAGTGTGCTCTGAACTAACCAATACTGTATATTTGTTTGTGGCTAGTTTATCAATATCTTTTTTCAAGAGATGGGTTTCTTGCAGGAAGACTAAATTGGCCTTATGTAAATTAATGTATCTTATTAGGCTTGCCCTTTTACACGGATTATTCAATCCATTAATGTTTAAAGAAATTCCTTTTAAAGATGTCATTTGGCATTTTTAAAACTTAAGAATCTTATGATCAAAATAACAATAACAACATAAGTAATGTTACATCTCCTCATTTAGGTGTACCTTTAAATATAGCTGTATTTATTGAATCTCTTATGGGATTTTGTATAGGATTCAATTTTGTTTGTAGTGACAATGAGTGTACAAAATATATTGTGGATGTCAAAACTATATACATATAACAATGAACAAGTGAAAATAATGTAAGGATTAAACCTTGCATCCAGCCTGAGTTAAAACTCCAACTTAGAGTAGTATTTACCACTCAAGTTAACCCCCTACCCTAAGCAGCAGTACCTCAGCTACTACCTTATCAATTTAATACTGGTTATATTTAACTTAAATTAACAGCTTTCAATTCAATTATCTAGCAAGACAAGACTACACATTTGATAAAACAGCATCATATAAACTAAAATAAACTTTTTTTTTAAAAACTATTCATACTACTATATACATCTATGTAATATAATACACTTGTATTCAAATAGCATTCAAATAATCTTGATATTAGGAACCAAGAGAAGAGAGAGAAATAAAAGATGTGAAAGAGGGAGAGAGAGGAAAGAAAGAGAGAAAAAAAAGGAAGGCATATTTACATATTAATTTATTCAAAGTATGTAAAAATAAGTTCTAACATTCATTTAAATCAAAAACTTTGGCTAATATGGTTCAGACATTACATATATTAAGATGCATCTATTTTCTGTCATGCAAATGCAGTCAACAGCTTCCAAAAAAACCCCTTGAATTGCTTGTATATGAGCATTTTACTCATACTCATTATTGTCAATAGAATAAAATATTATATTTATAGAAATTGTTATAAATCATACTGCATAGTTATGCAAATTCTCAGAAACACTTGCATTATTGTAAAAAAGCCATCTGTATTTTGTATGTCTATACTACTGCTTTAAAATATATCATATGACAATTTCTTCCAGAATAGAGTTATAAAGTTATTTATGCTTGTCAATCAGATGAATTAAATGAGTTATAGTAATGTATATGTTTGGAACATAAGTTTTAACACAGATTAGTATGCTGCAGTCAAGTAGATTTTCAAAAACACTTGAATAAATGTTTCATTTTCTATGCCTTCTAAAATAAGACATTTACTTACTACAATAAACTGCATCATTTAAAATCATTATAACTGACATATTTTATGAATTATAACATAGATATTTAAGTAATTATATAAAATAACTCCCATTTAAATGTTAAAGAGTTCATTTTCCTTCACATAGTCGCATTTGCATCAGTTCTACTTCCTGGTAGAGTGTTCTTCCTGAATCTGTGATGTGTCAGTGTGATATCTAGGTCAAAGGTCAAATTGACTGCTTTCAGCTTCTCTGTGAGAATTCTGAGAGTTGAAGCTTTTGAAACAACTCGAGGACACTGTTCATGAGGTAGCCCACATCCCAGATTGTCTCCCTTAACATTTTGGCGGAAACTTGTTAAAAACTAGTGACAAACATTCATTTAGCAGTGTAAATGCATCTAAACATGACAAAACCTTCGCAATGTATTTTACAGGTTATTACAGCCTCTATGTAAGTGAAATTAAGCCCAAAGTTATTAATGAGTAATAAAACTCAATATTTATGTCCCAACTCAATTTTTATGCAAATCTTATTATTTACTGTGTCTATATGATCAAAAGCATTTCTATATATTAATATGAAAAAAAATAAAGAGAAAGAATAAAGAAAAGAAAAAGAGAGTAGAAAATAAAAAGTGTAAAGCAGAAATAAAAAAAATGTAAGAGAAAGCTATAAGAAGTATATACAATGGAATATTACTTACTGTTTATATTAATAGAGTTAAAATAAAACATATTATTTACTATTATTTAGTTCTAATTATTATTAGTTAAAGCATGACAGGTTATTTACAAACAAGCATAAGCAGTATAATCAAGAAAGTATAATTAGGAATAGCATTTGAAGAACATATAAACTTTTTACAAGGAATAAATATGTTATTATTCCATTTAACATATTTTCATTACTCTTCTCTCCCTGCCCTCCCCCACCCTTTACCCACTACATAATCTAAATAGAATGTCATTGTTTAAACAAAGAAAAGAAGAAAGGGAGAAAAAAAGAAAAAAAAATGTATCAAATTACTGACCTTACTTCTCTTTTCAGAAAGAGAAACAAATTGAATAATAGCTTGTTATTAGTTCCTCAGATATTTTGACTGGTTATGAAACAAAACATTTCTTTGCACACAGAGAATAACTTTGATTAAATCTTTTCAGAATATTTGTGGCTTTCTGGAAATGCAGGAACTATATTTAAAAAGATTAATAATGAAGTAAAATGATGAGAGAAAAAAAGAAAAAAAAACATAGAACAAATCATTTGTTTTTTAGTCTCTTCTTCTTCTCTGAAGTCTTCCACGAAGTTTCAGTTGCCAGTCTCTTTAATGAAGGACTAGCCCATTCCATTTCCTCTATTTTATCCAAAATCTTATTTTTTTTTGATAAACAGTAAAGCAGAGTCTAAGTCATCAAAAATTTTAGGACCATCAGGAAGGAAGATTTTTAGCTTGGCAGGAAACAGAAGGTATGTTTTAAACTGTGCTTTTTAAGCTCCCTTATTAGTGGCAGAAAAACTTTTCTTTTAGCTATTACCAAGGAAGAATAGTCATTGTCAAAACGCACAGTTGTCTCATTAATCTTAACAGGAGCTTTAGCCCAAGCAGATTTAAGAACCATCTCTTTATCAAAAGATGATAGAAATCTAACTATAACTGATCTAGGATAGTTTTGTTAGAGTTAGTATTAGCTATAGATCTATGTGCTCTTTTGATACCAAAAGAGAATGCTTCTGGTAAGTCTAAAGTTTTAGGGAGCCATGTTGTTAAAAAGAAGTAATATTGTTACCTTCAATATTTTCTGGCAGTCCAAAAATCCTAATGTTATTGCCTAGATCTATTTTCCAGGTCATCCAGCTTTGTTTGTAAATGTGTATTTTGTTTCAGCAGAAACTCAATGTTGATTTCCTCTTCTTGGATTCTATTTTCCATGTCATTCACAGCTTCTTCTATGCCTGTCATCTAGATCTTCTGTTGTTGCAGGTCTATATGTAACAAGTCTATTTGTTTTGTAGTTTTTTCTATGAAGGTATCTATTTTAGTATCCATTTTATCCATCTTAGCAGTAAGTTTCTGGATTATAGTTATCAGAGACTGAAGTTCTTTCTTGACGCTGGAGTCTTGAGAATTTGTCTTACTGGAACTCATTTCAGACTGATAAACTGACAGGAAAATTTTCAAAGTGATTTCTGACAGGAATATTGTTAAAATTTCCTTTCTTTTTTAGATATAGTTCAAGAACTATATAAAACAAACATATTTAGAAAGAAAATTACTTCAAAAATTAATTTTTTAAGTAATTAATTCCTGTCAGTGTAATGAAATTGGTAGAGCTGAAGAAATCTGCTGCTATCCTGTGTTTATCCTTGGCCACGCCCCCCAACTCTGGCCATTCTGACTACAGTAGGAAGCTACAACCAGTTATGGGATGTATTCCCACCTATGGGGTTTAAATATGCCTGATTTCCCACACTTTTCCATGATCGGACAGTTTTGAAAAGGCTAAGCTATGGGCACACCTGCTTACCTACGGTTGGCATTGCTTAAAGGGGCATACCACTGGGCAGATTGAGTTAGCAGGCCTACACATTGCTTACACCATATAAGCTGACCTGTGCACTGCTTAGCCTTGCTGATATCTAATCAGCATTATATTTCCTTTTGACATTAATTATTTGTTACATGTTATATCTGTGTCTGGTATCTGTGATTCATGTGTACATACACTGTATGGGGTCCTGGGCAATTCAACACTTTATTACAATAACACCTCACATCTGGCCTTACTGCAGTACTCCAATTCACATATTTATGTTATGTAGCAGGTTATACAACATCACACTGTACATAGTTTCATTTCTCATGTTCAGTTTGATTTTCCTATGGTGAGGATTTGTTTTTTGAAACCTCACTCTTCTGTATTGCTATGATGGCTTAGTGGTTAACTACTGTGACTGTAGTGTGTAGGGTCCTGGGTTTGAGCCCTGCAGAGGCTGTTTATTTTGTTGCTGGGCAGAACACAGCCATTGGGTACAGAGTGATTAAGGCACTTTAAAGCAGTTCTAAGTGGATGTGCGTGGGTTGGCACGGAGTTAAGCAATGCTAACCTCCGTTTACAGTTTCTTACACTCAGTTAGCTTCTACTTTGCTTAATCTGTGTAGGCAATGCTTGTCCCCTCACAAATGCACTTAAACACACTTACTAGTGCTTATATATCCTTACTACTGCTTATTTGTGCTTAAACCTGCTTACTAGTGCCTTATTCATTATGACACTGACACTTCACAAGTGCATTTAATGCAGTACTCCAGTTCACATTTAAATGCTATTTAGTAGGTTATACAGCAAAATAATGTTCATATGCAGATTTCACATGGAAAATGGTATGTGCTGCAGTGGGACTCGAACCAGGAATGCCTGCTCGTTAGGTGGATGCTCTGCCCACTACACTATTGCTGTGCTGCTTCATTTTCATATATCTTCCTTGTTATCGTCTTCAGCCTTTTAAGCTGCTTTAACCGTAGCTAAGCGATGGGCACACCCGCACACCTTTGGTTAGCTGTACTCAAAGTTTTACAAAAAAATAAAGGGGTTTTGTCAGTTTATTTATATGTACTGTTGCTGTTCTACACATGGAGGACTGTTGGTGGGGATATGAGGACACCTATGAGCGATCTATCTCATTTATTTCCACTTTCTGCTGTTCTACATTGCAGGGGCATGCTTATTCTGAGAGCTCTGCTCTCAGACACACCCCCTGCACTCGTACACGCTCCATGTAAGGGTGGGAGGCTAGGCAGCGCGCCTTCATTAATATGCATGGCGCCCTGTCATCATGCTCCTAAACTGGTGCTTCTGTGCAGGACTAAGCTAGTCCTGCATGAAAGATTAGTGAATCCGGGGATGCGTTTTAGTCCTTATTTACAATACTTCATCAGATGCACTAAAAACTTCACCCAGTACACAATATTGGAAACTAGTTGGGTTTTCAGGTTTGACCACTAGATGGAGTCCTTGACCACCTTTTTACTGTCCAACATTTGGTTAATATTTTAAGCTTTTTAATTTTGAAGGTTGTTTAAAGAATTATCGTAACATTTTTATAATTTACTGTCAACCAGCGTCACTTATTGATGGGAAAGATACTAAAATATGTAAACGTTTTGGTACATATATATATATATAGATATATATATATATATATATATATATATATATATATATATATATATATATATATATGGTTCCACTTCATATGATTGAAAGCTCATAACATCTAAATTCAAAACAGCGAGACCAAATGATCGAAAATCCAAAACATCTAAAACTCATAACATCGAATCTCAAAACATTGAAAACTACAAAGCAACTATAAAGAACATCCCACACACTGTTTACTACATTTATGCAGGGGGCAAGCCTCCCTGCACCCCCCAAAATGGGGGTCTCCACCCCCCCACACACCCCCGTAAATTAAATATACAAACTCCAAGGTCGCACTACAGTGGGGTTAGGAAATTAACTTTTTCCCCCACTGTAGTGCTACCTCAGAGTTGGTATATTTAATTTACGGGGGTGTGTGGGGGGTGCAGGGGGCATAAACATAGTAAAACCTCTGTGGGATGTTATTTATAGTTGCTTTGTAGTTTTCAATGTTTTGAGATTCAATATTATGGGTTTTAGATGTAGTTTAGATGCTATGAATTTAGATGTTATGGATTTTCAATGTTTTCAAGTGGAACCATATATATATATATATATATATATATATATATATATATATATATATATATATATTTATGTGTATTTAACTATTTTAAATGTTTTTACGATGGGTTGATTTAGTAGTATAATTAGCCAATTAAATACTGATTGATCAGAAGTTACAATTGGTTAGGAATTATGGTTATAACTATTTATGGTTTGGTGAAGTTTTTAGTGCATCTGATGAAGTCTTGTAAATAAGGATGAAAATGCAGTGCCTATTTGAACATTAATGTAGATTTAATAAAGTCTGTTGGTATTTGTGACAGCAGTCATCTTGTGTGCTCCATTGTGGTGTGCTGATTTGTGGAATTTGTACTTGGCTTTAGCAGCACATTGACTCCCTGTTTTGCTTTTCTGCAAAGGACTTGTTACTTAAACCCTGTATTCTTTTAGTGAGGAACCTCTGTGGATGTTCCAGTTGTTGGATATGCCTAGTTAGGTACATACCAAAGGGGCATTGTACTCAATGACAGGTCTGATGAATGCTGAATACAGTGGAAAAAGAAGTTATGTAAGTTACGTACTTACCATAATGTTCTATCTGTGTTAATTTTCATTCTTCCTCAGCTGATGGGTTTGGATCCAATCTGTCGGATCCGACTCGACCGTTGCAAAAGCTCGTGGCAAGTTAGAACTCTCAAGCTTTTGTCTTACCCAGAAAGTGCCAACCCCAGTTACGTTGGATCTTTGCTACTACAGCATAAAGTAATTTTTCTTGTGTGTATATATATATATATATATATATATATATATATATATAGAGAGAGAGAGAGAGAGAGAGAAACAGAGAGAGAAAGAGAGTCATAGAAGTACAAAAAGGAAAAAAATAGAAAAAGGTCTAGACAAGGCTTTATCTGGAGCTTTATTACGGTTGGAATACACAACATTTTTATATCTATATCCACTCGCTCTTCCAGAAAAAAACACAAGGATGTGGGTTGATGGGTAGGGAGTTGAGGAAAAATGAAAATGGACAACACAGATGGAACGTTATGGTAATGCCATCTGACTAGGGTGACTTTGGACACTGGTTTACCTTGTTTCACATCTGAAAATGAAACAAATAACTGATCCACAGATCTGATGTCCTGTGTTCTATGTAAATAGAAGTGCAGTTGCCTATGAATATCTAATGAGTGTAATAAGTATTCACCTTTGGTCGAATAATTTGGAAAGAAAACAGGTAAACTGATGGACTGGGTAATATTGGACTCTGATACTATTTTGAGCAAAAAAGATGCATTAGTTCGTAGTGTGTAACTCTGTCTTTATGAAAAAATTGGATATAGGGGCTTCACAGCCAAGGCCTGCATTTCTGAGATTCATCTAGCAGAAGTAACGGCCAGCTAATAATGTTTTCCAAGAAAGTAATTTAAGACTACAGTCATGTGCAGATTCAAAGCATGACTGGATCAAGGCTTGCAGTACCAGATTAAGATCCCATGGAGGGGTAGGATCTTAAAATGGTGGTTTTACAAGGAGTGAGCCTCACAAAAAGATTTTACAAAGTTTATGAGAAGTAAGTGAGGAACCATCAAATCCACTATAGAAATTAAAAATTGCTGCCAACTGAACTTTAACTGTTGAAACTCTGGCTCCTTGATTAAAAGGGATCATCAAGAATGCTAAAAATCTGGGCAGAAATGGGATCAATATGATTTTGAACAGCCCAGTGTATGAATCTTGTCCATTTACTGCATAAAGTTTCCTTGTAGATGGTTTAAGAGAAGATGATAAAATATGGTAAAATGGAGACAAGAGCATAGGTTGTCTGGCTATTGCTTGAAATGGAGAAACCAAGCCATCAGCTTGAGATTGGAAAGGTTCGGACAGCAGATCTAGAGCTGGGTCCAGAATCCAGTGTTGATGAATTAAGTGAGGCCATAGGAAGGGAATTCAAATCTGTTGAGGCCAATAGGGTGCAATGAGGATGACTTTGCTCTTCAACCAGGCAGCTCTCTGTAGGAACCTTGGAATCAAAGGAATTGGGGGATAAGAATAAAGCAGATCAGGGGGCCAGTCATGAAGAAGAGCATCCCTTGGTGACCCTCTGAGGGGGGATTAAGGCAAAGTAGCTGCTGCACTTGGTCAGGCGGGGAACCACATGCCTTGTACTGCCTTTCCCAGGTAGTGCCCCACCCTCACCCCAGCTGGGACTCATCCATGGTCACAACGGCCTTGGGCTGAGAAGGGAGGAATAACCATCCTTGTAGAAACTCTTCTGGCTGAATCCACCACAGTAGATCCCCTTTTGCATATATTGGTGATTCATATCAGAGCAGATAAAGGAAGATGAAATATTGACCATTGCAAGGCCAGCATACATTGAAGAATTCTCATGAGATATCTGGCTAAGGGTAGTAATGATATTGCTGACGCCATTGATCCCAAAGCTTGAAGGACCAAGCTGGCTGGGATTCTGGTACTGCAAACTATCTTTCTCACGTGCGATCTTACTGTATGAACTCTGAAGAGGGGAAATGAGGCAATAGCTGATTTTATTTCAAGCAGTGCTCCTACGAACTCTAGACTTTGACTTTGTTCTAGATGAGACTTTTGGTAATTTATGGTGATTCCTAGTAGAGCACGTCTGGATCACTTTTTGTTTTGCCATGATGAGCTGATGCCTGGTTGGGGCAGAAACGAGCCAGTCATCAAAGTGTGGAAACACTCAGAATCCTTGCAGTGTCAAGTGAGCTGCTACTACTGCCATGCATTTGGTAAACACCCAGGGGACTGTGGTGAGACCAAAGGGCAGAACCCTGAACTGATAGTGACTTGCTCCCAGCCAGAAGTGTAAAAATCTTCTGGATTGCCTCTTCATCTTTATATGATAATATGCATCCTAAAGATCTATTGAGCACATCTAACTGTCCTTTTTCAAAAAGAAAGAATGGAGTGAACCTTAACCATCTGGAACTTGGTCTTTTGAATGGATTTGTTTAAGATGCTGAGATCCAGAATTGTTCTCCAGTCCCCTGTTTTCTTTGGCACTGAAAAGAATCTTGAGTAATTTTCAGATTCTATGTGGTCTGGGGGGGGGGGCTCTAGCAGCTTTGAATTTGATTTGCTGCATGTTCCTTCTGACTGGGTGGAGCATCATAGAGTTTTCTTGAATTAGGAGGATAAAGGGAAAATGTTATTATATAACCTCTGGAAATTATCCTCTGCACTCAAGTATCTGTTAGTTCTAGCCAGGCTCTCTGGTGCAGGGACAAATGAACCCCAATTGTCAGGCCTCCTTTCAGGAGTGCTGAAAGAGTTTACCAAAGAAAGAATCTCTGGACCCTTGATTCTGTGGATCACCTCTGCCATGAGGGGGTGTCTACCATTTGACTACCCCCCTCTGCCCCTGGGGAACTTCCTCCACATGTGCCTTGAAAATATTCTTGCGATTTTCTGGCCAAATTTTCCCACTGCCGCGATGATTCCTTGAAAAGAATCTCGGGGGGGGGGTGTTGGAAAAATGTGCCCCCATGGCAAAAAGGGTCTTTCCATCCTTCTCACACCTGGACAATGTGTCTTTTACCTTGGGGCCAAAAGAGACATCCCGTCAAAAGGAGTATTGCTGTAGGAAGACTTAAAGGGCTCAACAAAATTACATAAGTGCATGCAGGAGTGTCTCCTAATGGCAACGCCTGAACCCACAACCCTTGAGGTTCCTTCTGCTACATTAGAAATGAGCCTCATGGAGAAGTTGGATATCGATTGCAAGGTAGCCAACTGAGAGGTGACAGATGCTTGCACCTCTTCAGAAACCAATCCTGAAAGGGTGTCTGATGATAGCTCCTTAGTAAAATCCCTCTGTAGCCTTGTGAAATGTATGAAATAGTTCAGGGACTTTAAGGCAAAGGTTGCTGAAGGATAGACACACTTCCCAAATCCATCCATTGCCCAAGACTCTTTGTTAGGGAAATGAACAAAGGAACTTTCTTCTGTGAGTTCCTTTTTAGTGGCCACCTCATGACCATGCCATCAACAGGTAGATCCTTGGACCAAAACTTTGGAGCTGTCGATTTTATTGGGTTTCCTGGGAATTAGCTCAATGATGTCAGGATCCTTCCATGATCACTGTGAGACCAAGTTAATGAGCTCATTGGTGGGCGGGGTCACCCAGGAGGTAGATAGGCCACTACTAAATGCCTCCAGGAGTACAGATTCTTCTGATGAAGGATTGTTGCACTTCTAGCCACCTCTCTGCTTCAGGATTTCTAGGATGTCTCCAAATGAAACACCTTCAGGAAGTGACCATAGGGATCCTTTGTCTTCATCATAATCTGTATCTTCAGTGACAGATTCAGAGGAATCTAAATGTTTCCTCTTACATGTTTTCTTCTTAGGGACCTCCTCAGTGGTGTACTCTGGGGAGGTGTCAGAAGAAGCAGGAATACCCTGGTGGGAAACCTGGAGTTTCAGTACCAGCTGTCCCTGTGGAGAGGATAGTTGAGACTTCAGACGCAGAGGTGGGACAAATGTATACAGAGGACACAAGGTCATAGGCACCATCTGAATCAAGGGTGCAGACAGGGCTCTCTCCTTGGCAGCAAAGGCAGACCACCCTAGTGAGGAATAAGATCCTTGATTCGAGACAGCATGTCTCTGATTCATGATCCCACACTGCCCCAAAGACAATTCATCTGAGGTTGAAGTCAGAGCTGAATTGACCATTGCTAAGGCTCTGAAAACCTTGGAGTCAAATGCACCTCAGACCAGACAGGGTAGAATCGGCTCTGATAGCTCTCCTGATCCAACTGAACTGAAGAGCTCAGAGCAAGACTCGAATCTAGGGATAAAGGTATCCTCAGATCCAAAGCCAATGGGCCCGGGTGGCTTAGATCCAAGGGCTCTGAGACCTTGAAGGGAGTCAAATGAAGAACTGATAAAGGTGGAGTAGTGGATGCACATGTGTCCTGACCCAAGGGGTTAGGAGCTGAAAGGATAACTATCTGGCTCTGCACTGAGAGGATCTTTTTCACTAATCTCTCCACATCTTCTTCCGTAAGGCTTCTAGAAGAGTGTGTGAATATCAGTGAAGGAGATTTTGGTCTCTGCAAAAAAGGAGATGGGACCTTGAAAGGAACTGGGTCCACTGAAGGTAAGTATCTGGTCCTGGGAAAAATTTCCATATCCGTAGTTCTTTTGGTTGGATTCGAGGGGGGTCTGATCTGATTTGTCTTTAAATTTAGTCATTTTTGGATCCAAAGAGACAGTCTGATCTGAAGACTGTTATTAATATGTTTCTAATCCGAAGAAGCAGTTGGATCTGAACTTCTTGGTCTTTTCTTTATCAGATCTGAGGGATCTGGAAAAGATCTTTTAAGGGACTTTACCGAAGCCCTAGAAGAAGCTGTTGAGGTGCTTGGAGAAGTTTGAGACATTTTCATTGATTTTTGAGAAGCTCCAAATAGTGCCTCACTGAAGGGGGATGGAAGTAATCCTTTGAGAATTTGCTTGTTATGTTCAACCAGGGCCCTTGGGTTGATTGCATGACCAATAGAATAGCTTTCTTATAGGTGGAGGGGCCCAAGACAATACACGCAAAGTGTATGCGAGTCAGAAAGAGGAATTTTCTTACCGCATTTGCTACATTTTTTAAAGCTTGTTGGGCTTTTCTCCTTTTCCGATATCCTGAGAAAAACAGATGTTAGGAACAAAACACCAACAGCAACACAGAAAAACTGTAACTATACATCTAATTAACAGTAAGGAATTTAGTAGGACATAAAGGGAAAAAAATTCTATATATATCGAATGAGCAAACGTCCGACCATAATAACCGAACACACCTTAACTAAAGCACTCTTATCGAAAAAGCACTTTCGTTAAAGTGTGTTAAAAAAAATAAAAAAACACTACATTAACATTTTAGCAGGGGTGCTTGACCCCCCCTGCACTCCCCATGTGGGGGGCTGTGCCCCCACACCCCACTACTTTAATATTCTCCCTCCAAGACTGCACTACAGTGAGGAAAAGGGAAATTTCCCGTACCCGCACCGTAGTACAGCCTCGGCAACAGGCATACTTATGCGAAAGTGCTTCTTTGGTGAAAAGCACTTTTGCGTAAGTATGCCCGGCAAACGTCTGGAACCTATATATATATATCCGACAAGCAAAATCAGATGACCGACAAAGGAAGACCGACACAGGAAATACCCAAGTGGAAATCCCAATGCTAAAAACACTGACAAGCGAAACGAGCGCGATAGTGACAGACTGTAGGGTTAGAGTGCGGGTAAGGTAAGTGTGAGATAGTGACGGATTTTAGGGTTAGGGTGCGGTTAAGGTAAGTCTGCGATAGTGATGGACTTTAGGGTTAGGGTGCGGGTAAGGTAAGTGTGTGATAGTGACGGACTTTAGGGTTAGGGTTTGGGTTAAGGTTAGTGCATAGATAGTTGTGTATGTAAGGTTTAGTGTAGGTTTGTAAGGTTGTTGGTGTGCTTGTGTTGTGTGTATGTTTTTCGGAAAAGGAATTTTTTTGTTTTGTTGACTGTTGGGATTATGGTTTATCGGGCATATGAACTTTCGTGTTTTTGAACTTTCGGTTTTGTGGTGTCAATGATCTCATTGTCAGCATTTTGAGCTTTCGGTGTTGTCAGGTAGATCCATATATATATATATATATATATATATATATATATATATATATATATATATATAGTTTACCATCAAAATTTTGAAGGCAAAACATTTTTTAAGCAAAACACCAAAATACAATGTTGAAAACAAAAACAACATCTAGCCAAAATGTCGAACATCAGAAATACGACACTCAACATTTAACATACCGGACTTCCAGTTTCAAAGGTCTGTATGTCCTTTTACGTTTTAGCAGGGGGTCAAGCCCTCCTGCACCCCCCCACACCCCCTGCAAATTATATATACAACTACGTGATCGCACTACAGTGAGGAAAAGAGTAAATTCCCTGATCCTCACTGTACCGTAATCTCAATGGCAAACTTATAAAAAAGAATCAAGCTTTACTTTCATTATTATGATTTATTATTATTCCAGTTCGATATTGTAAAACTTTGAAAATGTACTTTCTTCCACACGCTATTTGAGAAAGAACTTTTGAAATTTTGATGGCAAACTATATATATATATATATATATATATATATATATATATATATATGTGTGTGTGTGTGTATGTATATATATATATATGTGTGTGTGTGTGTGTGTGTGTGTGTGTATATATATATATATATATATATATATATATATATATATATATATATATATATATATATATATATATATATTATGAAAGGAGGTGGAGAAAAAGAAGAAATGCCTACAAAGGTAGTTAAGAGCTACAACAAGCATACATCATAGAAAGAGGGTAAAACGGAGAAAATAATTAATAACGACAGTAATATATAATGTACACCATACCTCTCAACTGTACTGAATTCCTCTGTAAATGCCGGTTTTGAGGGTAAAATATTGGTATGCCACAAATTCCCGAGTGGCCCCTTTAATTTCCGAACTTCCTGGGATTTTTTTGTGTGTTCCTGACATCATCACGTGCAGGGCACGACTTCAGCTTCACGAGGCAGACATGCCGAGCTGTTAAGTCTTCTCACCAACTCTTCCAGGTAAGGAAAACCCCACCACTTGGACTGTTTGCATTGAGTTTTTTTTTGAGACAGAGTGTATACTTAGAAAATGTATGTGTGTGTGTGTGTGTGTGTGTGTGTGTGTATAAAATGCCCCAGGTAGGTTTACTCAAACTCAAACCCAAGAAGCAAGAGCCTAAATTATCTACCCATACCACCACTTGTGGTGATGTTTAGCTCATACGTTTGGTCTCTTCCTCTTAAAATTTGTGGTTTTCTGGCAAACCAGTGAGAACTGACCACTAAATAACAATAGCCATCTAAGTTTCAGTCTTCCTATCTTTCAGGAAATGCATGGCAACATAAAACATTTTATTCTAGCAACTTTCTAAGCTTATACAATTAATGTTTAAAATATGTCCCTGGTTTTGGACCCCCCCCCCAATAAATTTTGGCTTTTTACAGATTTCTTGTTCTGCATAGTTCTTCAAAGGGAGAAACGTTTAGTGCTACTTATGCCATGTATGTTTGTGTTGTTAGTAGCACAACAGGTAATATACTTGGTTTTGATGCAGAAGGCTGTGGGTTCTACTCCCACAGTATGCAGATGGATTGTTGATATTGTACTTTTAAAGGGGTGGATGCTGCAGTCCTGAGAATGTCTTCTTTGGTGGAGATACCTAGTAACTATGAACCTGTTATCAGTTTGTCATCCATTCCCTATTGCAATATTACTAGTTTATCATTTTTTAATGTAACATAGGCAATTTATTCTTCAAGAGCAACAGGCACTTTATCTGTAGATGATCATTTTTAAAAAACAGCTAAAGGCAATGTTAGTTCATGAGCCTAAATATAAATATTTCAAAGGTAATGTTTGTATGGATAGTTCTGCAATAGATTGCTTAATATGTTCCATAGAAAATATTGTTTCATAGTGATCTTTGTAGAAATTGTATTGCATGTATTCCTAGTATTAGCTAGATCCATATATTATTACAGTTATTTGAATTCAATTAATTGCTACACTTCAATACTTTGAAAGAGCTGATTGCATTTGCCAAAAAGTGCTCAGTATCCAGCTCATTTATTTTCTGGCTGTAGAAGGCTGAAGCAGTTAATTTTATTTTTATAAAAGAAAATTGTATTTTAGTTTTGTAGTTTGCACAATTTCAAAATTTGATTCAAATGCAAATATTAATTTAAACAAAACACAATTGTTCTGTTTATTTTGTGTGCAATATTTTGTCTGTTTTTCAATTTGCATTTAAAAGTTGGCATCCCACAATTCCACCAGAGTGGGCAGGTTACATAATTATGTATGCAAATGTTATGTTAATCAGCATACAGATTTGTACCTATTTTTCATGTCCCTTTGTCTAGCTTTTTTATGATTTCATGTTGAGAGGTATGAAGTACACTTGTACACAAGAGAAAGACAACTAGGAAAAAGCAAAACATAAAACAGCACTTATCTAAATCTTAAAGCTCAAGAGTCTATAACCACGTCTTTCAGTGTGAGGCAGCAAACGAGATCTGGAGTAACTGGGGTTGATGCTTTCTAGGTAAGGGAGAAGCTCATGAGTTCTAACTTGCCACAAGCTTTTGCAACAGCTGAGTTGGATCTGACAGATTGTATCTGAACCCATCAGTTGCAGACAGAATGAAAATTGACAATATCAGATCAGTGCCTTCCTTGAACCTAGATGCCCCTTTGTTTATAAGTTGCACAACATAGAATGATTTCCTTACTGCTGTAGACGCATGATGGTCAAAGACTATATTACAGTCTATGTGTGTCCCAAAGTCCCTGACTACTGGGTCAACTCTTAGGGGTGTGTTGTCAATATGATAGTTACCAGGGGTGAATGATTTCCCAAAGGATGCCATTACGCATTTCTTGACATTTAGTGTTAGTCAATGGCTCTGGCACCATCTGTTTGTCAGCCCTTCCTGGAGAACATTTGTGTTGGTGGCTGATTCAATGACAGCTCCTAATTTGTAATCATCTGCAAATTTATTTGGCCAGAGGTCATTGACATTGGCCTTAACTTCAGAGAAGTAAATGCCAAAAAAATTATTGGTCCCTGGACTAATCCCTGAGAGACTCCACTTGTGACTGACCTCTTTGTAGAGGTGGACTCCCCATTTCTAACTTCCTGGGTACTGTCTGTGAGCCAGGTGGCTATCGACCAGGTAACATAAGGGTTTGTACCTAACCAGTTAAGTCTGTAAACAATGCCCGGGTTTGGATTGTGTCAAATGTCTTGGACAGATCAAGGTACACAGTGTGAACCATTTGTTCCTCGTCTGTTGTTTTGATGACCTTCTCGAACAAATCCACCAGGTTGAGTAGTCATGACCTACCCTTGATGAAGCCATATTGGGTTGGGTCCAGTGTCTGGAGGTTTCCTATGTCATTATTGATCATTTCCATGATAATTCTTTCCATGGCTTTGCACATGAGACTAGTGACTAGAGATAGTAGTTTACAGGGTCTCTAGATGGCCCACCTTTGAGCAGAGGGATGACTGTTGCTGTTCTCCATTTATGAGGCATGAAGCCTGTTTGGAAGCTACAGTTAAATAGCAATTCAAAGGGCATGATAGATCATGTTTCATACTATTTAGAAGGCATCCTGAGATATTGCCTGTGCTCTTTGTTGCAGTGTTCTTAGCTTTAGAGAGAGAGCATTAAATAACTGTTCCCTAGCGATATCAAGGGAGTTATATTTGAAGGTATTTCCTGAGGGAGGGTTGATGGGGAGAGGTTAAGGTTGGAGCTGAATTATTTTTCAGTCAGTAGGTTTGCTATATCTTTTGGCTCTGTATAGATGGCTCCATTAACAATTGTGTATTGCCTTTGACGTTGCGGACATAGCTAAAGAATGCCTTGTGGTTGTCCTTGGCCTGGCAGGTCAAATTTACCTCAAATTTAGCTTTGGTAGACTTTTTTCATCCTCTGTTTTGTTTGTTTAGTTTGACGAGAGTGCTTTTATCCTGCTGGGTGCTGCACCTTCTAACTTTTGCCATGATTTTTTCCTTCTGTTATACAGCCTATTGATGTGATTCCACAAGGGTGGCTTGTTTTTTTTTTCTCCAAATATCTTTATTAAATTTTCACTTATGACAAAGGCAATCTTACATTTATATAAATGAAAAACATACAAAATGACACAACTTTAGTTGCAAATAGTTTCCATTGAAACAACTGTATTTGTACACATTATACATCACTTATTAACCATCCAGTCATTGTCAGTTAAGCATTATATGGCTCATTCAAATCTTGCCTCTTAAACCTCATTCCTGCACTGCATATATTGTTCCCACAATTCCCATTTTTTCCTATGTAGTTTGCTCCTTCCCTTTTCTAAAGATCCCAATTCCAGTTGTTTTATATCTGTTACTATATTCATTACTTCTAGTAAAGTTGGTCTAGACTTTGATTTCCATTTTCTAGTAATTGCTTTTTTGGCAGACACCATAATTAGTCTCAGCAAGGCTTTACTGTGTCTAGACAATTTCAATTCTGTAGCATAACTCAAAAAATAATCTCCCCAGTCAGTCCAATTTACTCACCCAGAATCTCCGACAGAGTGGCCTGCAGGGAATCCCTAAACTCTGCCAGCTCATTACACCCCAAAAATATGTTCCCAGCTTCCTCTTTCCTGCCTGTCACACCTCCAAACTGGGAGTATAAAAATACCTGTGTAAACACTTCCAGGCAAAGATCCTAAATCTTCTAGACTTTGTTGCATATTTGGGAGAAATACATATATCCCCCATTGTCTCTTTGTGAATTGCTTAGCCAATCTCTCTTCCCAATTCTTTCTAAGCTCCTCTGATTGATTCTTATAATTATCATGCAATATTTTATATGCTTTACTAATTATTCTTTTTATAACAGCAGCTTCTGTTCTAGATTCTGTTAAAAACTCTACCTGTGTTAGTCTTTCATTTACGATCCCAATATTTCTTTCTCTTTACCTATACTCTGATATCAATCCTTGATAGGGAAGGCAATCTCTAACTTGCAGTCTAAATAAATGCTTGGCCTCTTCCCATTCTATTACCTTTCCCTTTCTAGTTATTCGCTCGCAATACTTTGGTTCCTTTGCTAGTTTTCTCCAATAAATTCCAGCCCTAGGGTGGCTTTTTTTTTTTTTTTTTTGAGTTAGTTCTGTACTTCATCCTGGTGGGTACAGCTGCCTCTATGCAGCTATTAATATGCTTGTATAAAGTTTCTGTGACAGTTCTGCTTAGGCAGCAGTGTTCTCAGGGTTTATGGGGCTTGAAACTTTGCCAGCCTATCACTTAATAGCAGGAATCTAGCCTTAGAGTAGTTTCTGAATATTCCAGGGTTAGTTGAGGTTCCAGGTTTTATTTGTACTTCAAAAGAGACCATTTTGTGGTCTGACCTTACCAGAGAAGACATTACACTAGGGGGTGTGCAGCACTCTCCCATATTAATGAAGACCAGATCCAGTTTAGCTGCACCCCTTGTTGGTGTATTGACAATCTGGTCCAGGGAGTGTATGTATACAAAATCCAGGAATCTCTGTGCCTGTATGTCTGGTGTACTGTATGACTCCCAGTTAATAGTGGGGTAATTAAAGTCGCCCATGAATATGGTACTGGGTTAGAAGGTGAGTGTTTCCATTAAATTTAAATACATGGTATGGGTTTCCTGGGTCACAGATGAGGATCTATGGCTTGCAAGGAAGTGATATTGGATTATGCCCTTGGTGAGCTGAATGTGGAAAATCTCAAGTGCATTGTCTTGTTTTACCAGCTTTGAGGTATATTTATTTTTTATGTAAATCAAGACACCTCCACCTTTAGTCCCTGCCTGTGTTGTACTTAGTGAAAGTGTGCACAGAAGACCAGGTAGCATCTTCCTCAATTATTCTTGAATCTACCCCTTTGCAGAAAGCTCCAAAAGAGTCCACTGCTCTAGCAGGGTGAGCGCTTGGGAAACAGGGCAATGATTTGCGTGGTAAGTGCAGCAAAATGAGATGGACTTAGAAATCGAGCAATAATAGTTTGTCTGGATACTGGCTGGCCCAGCTTGGTGTCCAAGAAAAAACAAATAGTTTGTCTGATTTACAAATAGACATAGTCTTGTCTAGGTAAAATCTGAGCTGTCAGTGCACATCTAGGGAATGAAGGATTCTTTCACTCCTTTTGGTGGGTTGTGAAATAAACTAGGCAGGTTGATGGCCCAGTTGAGAGTGATCTTGCCCAGTTGAGAGTGATCTTGTTTATCACTTCAGGCATGAAAGAGGGGTTGATCCTCAGAGACACACTGTCCTTATGGAAAATTAGAAAGGGGGCATAGTCATGAGCCTCTGGAGTTCTGTGACCCCCCCCCCATCAGAAGAGAAATTTACCAACAAAATGTGTTTTCAGGTGCAGGATTTGAGATTGGAGGATGCATCTGGCTCAAAGGGAGCCATAATGAACTTTTCCAGCACATAGTGGAGATCCCAAGGGGTGGGCATGTCTTCTTAGAGGATTTAAGTGCAAGACCCCTTTTAAAAACTGTTTTATCTCAAGCCTGGACATATCAGGACAATTAACAGGGAAATGGCTGAAAGGTAGGCTTTAATACAAGATTATGCCATGCTGCCTGTCTTGAGCTCACACAAATACAATAAAACAAGAGGAACTTCAGATTTTTATTGGGTCCTGATTGTTAGCTTGACACCATATTGAAAATTAGTTCCATTTGGCTATGTAGGACTTGCAAGTAATGGGTCTCCTTGCCTCCTGCAGAACCTGAAGCAAGTCCTCAAAAAACTGGTGTCTGGAAGGTATTAGAATTCTATTGTCCATAGGGTTAGATTGAGGGATGATAGGTTGGGGTGAAGCAATGAGCCCTTCTGTTTTGTGATCAGGTCCACTTAGTGGGGTACCTTGTGATGAGTGCCCCTGGATAAGTGATAGAGAGGGGGGAACCAATGCTGCCTTGGCCAAAAGGGAGTCACCAGTAGACTTCTTGTTTTTTTTTTTCTTTTTGAATTTCTAGAAAAAAACTTTCGTAGTACAGGTAGTGGAGGGAAGACATACAGAAACTTTCCTGTCCACTGGTGAAACAAGGCATCTGTCCTCTAAGCCTGGGGACAAGGAGTCCTTGTGCAGAAGAGACAGAGCAGTCTGTTGTTCTCTGAGGTGTACCCCACTTGTGAATAATGTCTAGGAAGACCTGTTTGTTGAGTATCCATTTATGGGGGGGGGTCTTTGATGAAGCTGATGAGGGAAGAGGGACTCCACCAAGACATTGTCCTGGGAAGGAAAGTATACTGTCTTAAGAGACACGTTTGTCTAGATGGTCAGGTCCTAAGGAATTTGAGCCAACCCATACAATTCGTACAGTCTTGTTCCTCTTTGCTTGTTTATATACCACATGACTGTTGTGTTGTCCGAGAATACCTTTAAAGGTTCTGGTTTTCAGAGGCAGGAGAAGACTTGTAGGACCCAAATAAGAGCCCTCATCTCTTTTTGGTTGATGGATTTGGCTTTGAGGTTGGGTTTCCAACAACCCTGTGCCTTGTGAATCCCCATCTACACCCCTCATGTGCCTCATCTGAGGTGTCTGTTTACAGCTCCTGACTTAGAGTCTGTACCTTGAAAGGCAGGCCTGGATTGTGGTTCACATGTGCCACTCACCATAAGATGTCTCTCTTGAGATGAAGTATGAGAGAGACCTGTGTGTCCAGGGGGTGAGAGTGTTGAGACCATACATTTTTGAAGTAGCACTGAACGTTTCTCATATGCAGCCTGGCTAGTGGAAACATTGGCATGGTTGTTATCATGAATACCAATGCTTTGAAAAGGCTTGGAGGGGTTAAGAGGGATTGAAAATAAGTTGTGAAGCTCTACATATTTTTTGTGTCTGGTCTGCACACCAAGAAAACTAGGACTTGAGTGGACTGAAAGAAAGAATCTTTGAAATTGGCAATGAACCCCAAATGCAGGAGGAAGGTGAGGATGAACCTGAGGCACAGCAATATGATCTGAAGCAATGAAGCATGAATTAGTGAATTAGCAAATTGTCTAGGTAGGGGGATATTTATATTCTCTGAGTCCTGCAAAAGGCTTTAACTAGAGGTAAGCACTTTGTGAAAACTTTGAGGGTGGTAAAAAGGCAAAGCAGAAAATGGAAAATGTGAAGAGGCAGTAGGGAACCTCAGGAATTTCCTACAAGAAGGGTGTATGGCAATATGCAGGTACATTCTTCAAATCCAAAGATACTAGAATGGCCTGTGGAAGGATAAAGAGAAAAAGGGTATGAAGACATACCATTTTGAAAGTGGGTACCTTGAGGAAGGTATTGAGCTAATAAATGTCCAGTATTGGTCTCCACTGTCCTTCGTTTCTTGGTAGTAGAAACAGCATGGAGTAGAATCTTCTTCTTACAAACTGGGGAGAAACTGGCTGTATTGTGCCTTTGGACAGTAGGTCTTGTAGGATGGGAGGGAAAAAAATTAACTGTTGTGGGGAGGTGGTGGGATGCCTTTGAAGGGAGGGAAGTGCCTTCCAGGACATACTGTAACCTTATTCAATGATGGTGATTACCTACTTGTTTGTAGTGATTTTTATGCGATTTGTGATGAAAGAGTCTGTCTGTTTGAAAGGGGAAGGGTGGGACCAAGGGAGGGGTGGAGTGGACAGAAGATAGTCACACTGATTTATCTGTGTAGGGAGGCCTCCCAGATCATCAGTCCCTTTCAGGTTTTAGGTTTTCCTGGGTGTCTTCTTATGTTTTTCAGAAGGTGTATGCTCTCTTCTGTCCAAACAGAAGGTCCCTGTCAAGAGGAGACTCTAGGAGCTTTGCCTTCAAATCTGCAGGTAGGGGCTAGTTCTCTAACCAGGTGTAGCTCACAAAGACAGTCAGTAACAGCTGCTGGAAGGTGTTGCAACACATCATAACTGTATTTTATACTATGCATATCTACCTCAGTGACTTGATTTGCCATAGACAAAATTCTGTTGTTTTGGGTCCTTGCTTACCATGTAAGCAACATCACTGTTCAGGTTGCCAAAGATACATAATAGGTATTTGGTCATCTGGGTCTCCTAATTAATGGCCTGAAGGCCTGGATAGAGGATGTATAGACCTTTTTCCCACCTGTCCTTGTCTGAGGGTAGGGTATTGGCATTTGGCAGAAGCTTAGAATGTTTGTTTAAGGCTAAGGAAACTGCTGCAGGGTCAGCTACAGGATACTTAAAAATAAACTTAATTTCATCTGCAACATTATAGAATCTATCTGGCCTCTTGGTGGCTGGGGACACATTCTGGAGCAGATGACATGAAGCATCAAGAAAGGCCTCCAGGACAGGAGGGTCTGGGGTGCCCACTTTTAAAATGCTATAGTACCTTTTTTGGACATCACAGATTTGCTTAGACTCCCACTCAGAATGTTTCATCATACTTAAAATGGTCTGCCCTAAAGGATGGCTCTTCTTCAGGGGAATCAGAGGAGAGGGAGTCATTATCATCATCTGGGAGCACCCATCCAGGAGAATGAATTTGAGAGAGTATGCTAAGGAATGGTTGTCTGAATCTGAGGCCTCATCCTCATAGGAAGACTCCACAGTAATCTTCTGTGGAGTGGGCAGAAGAGCTTAAAAGGAAGGAGGTTTATCAGCCACAATGGCCTTTAAAAGACCTTGAGAAAAGTCCATCATCTACTTCTCCCTGGAATGGAGGGGAGGGGACATGTTTGGTCTTCTGTTGTTTTTTCATAGGGGTGATGTCCACATGAACCAAGTGTGGAGGATCCGACTCTTAATATTTCTCACTCTGTGATCCCAGAACTTCTTCTCATACCACAATCTGAGGAATACCTTCCAGGCCTTCTGAAACAACAATCCACAGTTAACCTTCTCTATTGCAATAGTCATGTCAGATTTGAGGTCCTCAGAAACCATACTGGCCTCCAACGGGGTCATGGTAGGGGATGTCTGAGGTAGAGTTGGATGTGCCTCAGGTTCTGCAACCTCACTGGGTACATCACAACCAGACTGGGCAGGCTGAATCTCAAGCCTAGGCCTCTTGAGGTTTTTCTTTGGAGTGGATGGTATGTCAGGTGAGGATGGATCTGCAGTCGACTGGGCCAACTGCTTCAGTCGTTGAGTCTATAAGAATGTATTCAATGATGTTTCTTGGATGTGAAGGACTGGCAGATGAAACAAGATTTTAGTCATGCTACAGTTTAAAAATAGGCTAGAAATAATAGGCAGAGATATGGTTAAAAATCAACAGGAATTTCTTATAGGGGCTGGCAAAGGTTTAGGTATTTCAGAATAAGGGGAATCTCAAAGAACAAGAAGAGGCACAAATGCAGTGTGCTAAAGAGAAAATAAGAAGGTATTTGAATAATATGTATGAGTTTACAAAGATTGCTTTTAAGCAACAATTTTGTTTTATAAATTACTCCAGAGCACAAAAAACTTGTAGCACAATGAGTTAGACAACAGAAAGTCAAAAGGTTTATTGCCCCAACTTGGGGAGCCTACAACAAGAAAAATAACAAGAAATGTTATAGCTGTATTAGAGATATTTTGGAAATTTTATGAAAATTTGTATAAAGCAGAGGAATATGGAAAGTAAAAGAGCACAAATGGAAATATTTATGGAAGACTTAATTATGCCAAGGTTAGAGGTAGATAAGGTTCAACAGCTAACAGTTAAGGTAGAAAGAGGAGGAGATGAGATGACAGTCATGTTTGATCAAACTCCAGGAAGAGGTGGTATTCCTATGGAGGTTTGAAAGTTAGCAGAGAAGAAAGTAATAAAGATCTGGAAGTTTTTTGTCTAACAATTATTTTAAAAGGAGAAGAAGCACCAATGTCTTGGAAGAAAGCTGTGGTGGCTGTATTCTATAAACACTGTAATAACCCAGCTTCATATAGACCCATTTCAATTTTAAACCATGATTATAGTGTTTATGTCTATACTCGCTAAAATAATGGCAAATGTGTTGCCCAAACTGATAGCTATCAGTGTGGTTTTGTGTAGGGGAAGCAAATATTTGACAATATTAATAGAACAATGATGATCCAAAGGGAAGCAGAATGTAAGAAAATACCTCTGTTAGTGGATCTTGATGCAGAGAAACAAATCAACAGAGTAACAGGAAATTCATCCCCTGGTTTGGCACTCATCTCCCTGGCCCCTGCTTGTAAGTGTTTCATCTCCCAAGTCCCTGCTTACACTTATCAAGGGTACTGGAACTTGTCAGAGATTTGGGATGCATGGCTATCATGGCTGGGCTTAAAAAGGCCCTTGTGGTCATTAACCTAGTAAACACCTATGAACCTATAAGCAGGGATTTCATGAGTAGGGCAATGGAAGCATTTGCATTCCCTGATACAATATGATTTATAGTTGTGCTCGACACCTAAGCTGATGAGATTTTTGTAGAGTATCTGCCTACTGCACTCACACTTTCCTCTTCTAGCTAACATCTAACAAAAGCACAGAAAAACAGTATAAACAAGAAGGAAGGATCTCCAGTGGGGCAATTATATGAATCTAAGAAGGTTTACATTACAACCAACCATATAAAAAACAGAGGGACAGGTTCCAGCAGGAGGCACGACAGTCTGGGGATTCACATTCATGCATCCACTTAGGTACCCTCTATGCTCACTGGCTGAGGTCATACTTAAATTTTGTTGGCAGTTAGTATAATGTTTAAGGTGTTAACTTCACAGACACAAGGTAAATCATTTAATTCTCACCTTTGGGATTGAAATTGTCTGGGCTTAAAATGAGCCTAGTACTTACATATATACATTGGCTGTACAGCTCATGGAAAGTTTAGATTTTGGTACCCTCAGATGCATGTCAGAGGCAAAAACCCATTTGTTTGGAATACTGCAATAATGATTTTAGTCAGGACATTTATCATTCTCCTCAACAGAGACCAGTCAAGATAAAGTTTAGGGTGCCTTCAATGTCTGCCAGATCCACAAAAGTTTTGGCACCAAGCTGAAAAAAGTTTTAAAGCAAATTGTGTAAACCAATCAGAGATGCAGTTTTGTTGCCCTGAACTGCTGCATAACATTCACAAATTCTCCCATGTTCCTCTGGGTCTGGGTACTGCAGTCTTGCTCACAAAATACTTGAACATTTTCCAGGTCATATTTCTTTCCCATTTGCTAGAGATAAGAGAGCAGTTTCCTTATGGGAAAAAAGTTAAAGCACTATGAACTGTTACAGTTTCTCCAATGCTAATGGAGACCCTGGAAAGCATTCCTGTTGCACTGTCCATCTACAGTTCAGCTTCAGAGAAGCCCATGCCTCCGGCCAACAAATATAGGATTAACCACACAAGATTTTGGTATTAACAGCATACACACTCACATATTAGCTTAGTATGAGACTTAAGTCAATATCTTCAGAGAAAAATAATACAGGCACATACAAAGCTCTGAATAGTGTTTAATAAGGTAATAATATGCATGTACAAATCATTGTAGATCATGAACGTCCAAAGTAAACGAACAGCAGTAACATCTCTATGAAAGCATAATGTTGCATCTAAACTCAGCTGAGACCATGAGGTACAGGAAAACTAAATGCTGTTTTAAATCAAACCTAAACAGAATACCTTCTTGTGATATTTACTTAAATATTTCACATTAAGACATTGTCGTTCATTATGAAATCTTTCTGAGTAATTTAAAACTGTTTGTGTATATTTCCATGAAGAAGCATTTTACTAAAGTTATGCCAAAGCCTTAAAAGACTTTTTTCGCTTTTTTTTATTTTTGTTAATTTGACCCATACTGAGATTAAAGAAAACAGATTACTATTATCTGCACATTACTGTATGGGCATGTCTAATAGGCAGCTATAAAAGTGAAAGTGGATTGAACTACAAAAAGTCCCAGATTGGTTGAATAGTGTTGCAAAATCAAAAGGTGTTAAGTAAGTCTGCAATTGCATTTCACCATACAATGAAAACTCAAATGTTAGCTTTTATACTGATGCAGATTTGTGGAGAGTCACATATGTATTATGCAGCAACATAAATTGTTGGTGAATGAATCTGACAAATGGTAAGCAACATTATTAGCATTCTTCTGCCTGATCTACCATTCCCTTGCCTGCACCATATGGAAGGGAAAACATTTAATCATTATTGTAATCCCTGAGTTGGTTGATTTTTCTGAGCCAAAGATGTATGGAACCCAGCTCCTTCTTAAAGAAATGAATTGTGAATGACACTTGAGTCTCTTGTCTAAGACAGGCATCAGTATTCAGTTTACAAAAAGTTTTTATTTACTATATATCACCAGACCACTGAATTCATACATCATCTTTTAAGGAAGTGGTACAAATAACATGGTAATAATGCATGGGTTTATCATAGGTGTACATCCCCCCCCCCCCATAGTCTAGCAGTAATGTATAACTTGAGAAGCCAGCCATGCTTACATGCACTGCATTCTTTAGCTGATCTTACCTTCTATAATACATTAAAATGTAAGGACAAAAAGACAATACCAATACTGCTTGCCTTCCACACCATAACCCATTCCGAAAACCACTATATGAAGCTAACCATATAACCCAACAAAATGCTCAAAGCAAACCTTCATGTCCAACTCAGAACTGAGGTCATCTAAGGTATATTTTCATTAGCAAGAATTATCAGTACTGCTCAAACCCTACATACCACTGGTCCACTCTGGGAAAGAAAGATACAACTTAATTCACCAAATATTAACTATCCTGTTAGGGCCTACTGAACCTCTAGATATGAAAGTATAGTACTTACCCACAATTGATCAACACAACCAGAACTAGCAGCTTATACTGCATAAAATTTAGTAGTACCTGAGTAACAGTTATTAAAGGTTATGTAAACATGTAAAGTAACTACCCTATGTCTTATAATTAACTAGCAAGTCTGCTTAGTTACAGGTTAAAACATATGCATAGCTTTATGATTTCCTGAGGCATGTAGATAAATTGTTCATCTGAAAGTTCAAACATATAGGTTTAGCAAGTGTAACTACACAGGATCCCCCAGATACCCTTATAAAACATGAAATTTCATCACTAAATAAGCCCGCAACCTAGGAATTGAGTAGCCCTGACACCCCATGATATACCAAAGGGCCACCAGTTTGAGAAGATGAAAACTAATAAGTAACTGTCATCATTTCAGTACAGTCTCCTGCATCTGTACTCAAAGGATAAAGAAGATTCAACTTAAACCAGCTTGTGCTTCCCTACTTCCATTAGTGGATTTATACTTTGGAAAGTTTTAAAGAAAGTATTTATACCACCTGCTATTGTTTCGGATATTCACAATATGTTTTTTATTAGGTGCCTGAACTCTAGAGAATTGTAGATCTTCCACACAGAGAAGTTTCCTCATTATTTATTCAAATTATTAGATAATGCATAGCTCTAGCTCCAGCATCTACATTAGGGTTATCTGTGTCTGTGTACTTGATGGTCAGAGTATCACCATTTCCTGTTTAGGCAGTATTTAAAACAGTAGCCTGTTGATTATAAGAAGGCAGCATTATATGCAAAACTTAAAATGCTCAAAATATAAGTGAACTGCAGAATATAATCATCAAATGCAAGTGTATCAGAAAAGTTATTTACTTTTTTTTTTACAATTATGTGAAAAGTGATGAATATAACATTCCAAATCTGATACCACATGAATTAATAGCCGGATGTCTGAGTCCAATTGTTTTTCCATTCTTAAGTATTTTGGTAAATGAGTAGTAATTTCAATAATTAAGCCTTTCCATGAGAGTGATTTCTGTTTTCTGGCTACAAGCAAAACCAGATACACTTGGAGGTGTCCTTGGGGAGGGGTGTGGGTTTGTGGCAAGACCATAACATTTCAGAATTGTTTCTTTCAAACTAGTGTTTGCTTGAAGATCTTTATCCAGTTTGTTATTCTAAGGTAATCTCTTTTTGACATATCCTTCAAGGAAAGAAGACTGTCCTTCATTGACTTAGTAAGGATAACTGCTTTACTTTGACAGATGTACCCATGGATTCAAAAAGAACCACAGTGCTGGTGGTAAGATCTGTGGCCAAAAGGCACTGTTTCTGTGATAATGGAAAATGTGGTTCAGAGACATGTTAGCCAGACATCTTATTGGCTAAAATGCAAATCAGCACTTTCCCGCAATACTCACCACTGGTGGCCAATGTATCATGTTGGCTCAGGCACCCCCTATTCATTCTCTCACACAAATCTCTTACCTGTCCCTGACCCCTGATATATCCTTATTTTTGTTCCTACTCATAAATCGTGGATCCATATAGTCAGTCAGTAATGCCAGACATTGTTTCATTCTTCTTTCTTCATAAAGTGTATAGTGTTGCTAGACCTGTTATTCTACTAACTTTTTAAGTGGGTCCAAGTAATAGTTTAAAATCTAACCCTGATTTTACAGAATGATCCTCAGGATGACTCTTATACATGCCCTATCTCTTGTAATGCACGGATTGTTGCACTCCATGAATACTACACTAGAGTTTCATACAGCTAATAGGATAAAAATTACCCACTAACATAAGCACTTCTTAGTTAGTGTCAAGGGTTAATTCTCTGACTTAGATTTTAACTGTCATTTGTTCTACATATCCTCCCCCACAAGTATTAGTTAAATATCAAATATCAATATTGAGCCACATTACATTCCTATGTAAATAGTATAGTTAGAATACTTTATTCTAAACTATTGATTTAGGAATTAAAGTCTGAAATGTCATCTCCTACCCTACCGGGCATATAAACTTTAATCCCCCTAATCAAATTTCAAAGTACACCTTTAAAGAGAGGCACTTGTACAATAAACAAATATTGATTCAGCAATTGTTGCCATTACTAAATTAAGTGGACAAGCTAAGGAATTTGAGGGACAACCCACTTACTCTTTATGTCTTAAGAAACTTAGCACAGAATTGACTAATTTGGAACACAACTAAAGGAAAGAAAAAGAAAAATCCTTAGGGATGTCACAGACTATGAACAGGGGGATCCTTTTTCCAGGGACAATAGTAAGCATGCTAGGTTTTCGCAACCATTTAGGAATCTGGTTAAAAGGAAAATAACTAAATCAATACTTAAAAAAGCATCTGACACATCAGGGGATGATTCCTCTTCTAGGTATGAGGTTGAAACTATGATATCCACAGGCTCACCAGTACAAGAGGAGGAATTCCAGTAATTTGAAAGATTTAAACCAAAAAGGAGGGGGGGGGTAGAAAACACAGAAAGTGTAGTGAATATGTAGGGACTGCTATGGAAGTATGTACAGAAACACCAGTAGAAAATATACTGAATATTTCATCCTACCCCCTCTCCTCCTTGGAAATAAGTATATTGAATAAACGTCTTTCATATATACCTGGTGGTTTTGTTTCTGAAGATTATTTTGTCAGAGATGTAGCTGAGTTTTATAAGATACTTATTCTAAAACTGTTTTTCCATGATAAAGGTCATACCGATGCTCATGATCAATTTAAATATCACAAATCTACATTCTCACCCCCAATGCACCCAAGTGTTCAAGCATTTCTAAACTCTACACTTAGGGATCTCCACTTAATTTCCAGGAATAGTTATATTAAAGCAAGTAATGTAACCACACAGGAGATGAATATTATTTCTAAGCTGGCTGACAATCATGAGATAATGATTTTGAGAGCTGATAAAGGTGGAGCTGTGCTGGTTCAAAATTGGGAGCAGTATGATACGGAGGCCAAAAATCAGCTTGGCGATAATAGATATTATGTGCAACTAACGTGTAACCCTACTAAACAGTTTCAAATACAAATAGATGATTTTTTTATCATTGGCTGTTGCAGAAGGAATTATCATAGATAATGTCAAAAAACAACTCACTATTCTTGATCCTAATAATCAATACGTATATTTTCTACCTATAATACATAAAAATCTGTATAACCCCCCCTGCTGGCCAGTTGTGTCCGGTACAGGTTCTATGACCGAGCCCCTTTCTCAGTATCTGACTGAGTATTTAAAACCTTTACTAAAATGGGTCAGAGCCTGTTTGAAGGATACAACTGAATTCTTGCAGGTCATCTTGGAAAGGCAGATAGAGGATGAATAGATACTCTGTACCCTGGATGTCAAAGCCCTTTATACTAATATTCCACATTGGGCTGGCATCCGGCGTTGGAATATTGGCTATATAGGTCAGAATTGTATCCACCTGTTTTTAATACACTGCTTTTGGGCCTGACTGAGCATGTATTAACAAAAAATGTCTTTTTCCATCACATTTGCTATCTACAAATCAAGGGTACAACTATGGGTGCGTCATTTGCTCCTATATATGCAGATATATTTATGGCATATATAGAAGAGAAGATTATATATGATTATTCTCATAACCTGTACCTTGATCAAGCAGATATATGGAAAAGATATTTGGATGACTGCTGGATGGTATGGAGATTGGCTGAGGAATATCTGATGGAGTTTGCGGAATACCTAAATGAAAACAAATGGGGAATTGAATTTACGGTAAACTACCATAGAAATAATATCACCTTTTTGGATGTTATGGTCAGCAGAGCTCCAGATAATACTCTGAGTATGGAAGTCTACCGTAAATTTCCTGAATATAACTCCTGTGCCTCCAGCTTTCATCCCCCCATATATGTAGAAATATTCCTAAATCACAATATATGAGGGTGAAACGAATATGCTCACAGGACAATACCTATATGCACTATAGGGATGACTTGACTAAGAGATTCAGAGAGAGGGGCTATAAACCAGGACACATTATGCATGCCAGGAATGCTGTCAATAGTATGGATAGGACAGCACTCTTACAATATCATGATAAACAAGGTATCATGAAAAGAGACATGGAAGAGCTCTTGGATCATGTGGCCCAGGCAGGTATGACCCTAGCCCTGAGTAGCATCCTACCTTTGCCCAGAATGATGCCACAGCATAAGGACAAAATGATTGACTTCAACAATTGGCTAAGCTTCTGGTGTCATTCAAAGGGGATCCAGTATCTGTCTGCCTGGGAAGACATGATCGACAAACCACGATGCTTTGCCAGAGATGGTCTGCACCTGTCACCCCTGGGATTCAGGTTACTGGCTAAAGCTCTTGCCACCACTATAGTGCCTTTTTTAGGCAAAGTTCAAAGGACAAAACCACCACCGTAACAGGTACAAGCATGCAAAATCTGAAGGTAATGCTACTCAATGCTAGAAGTCTAAACCTCAAAATGCACTCTCTCGAGGCACTCCTAAAAATGAAGAAAATTTATATCTGTGCAGTAACGGAGACCTGGTTCAAGGCTCCAGAGAGCACCCCTGCAATACCAGGCTACAACTCTTACCACATTTTTTGGCCACAAAACCAAGACCGAAACTCTAAAGGTGGAGGAGTGTCCATATTCAACAAGGATATTCACACCTTCAGGCTAGTTGCCCAACACAATGTATCTGAAATTCTCCAGGTACAACTAACACTAGGTAAGACTGCAATCCAAATTGTAGCTTGCTACAGATCCCCCACCATGCCCCAACATTCTTACTACACCTTTCTAAACATACTGGAAAATATTAAGATACAACCAAACACCCTAATACTGGCAAAACTACTCGGGTACCAACTCCTTTTCCCAACGGTTCTTGGAATTCATAAATTCCAATGCCCTGGATCAATTAATCCATTGTCCCACCAGGGGCTCCAATATCCTAGACCTGGTCATTACCAACATGGGAGATAGATGCTCCACACCAGTGGTCACCCCCTCATTGGTCAGGTCTGATCATAAGCAAATCACCCTTGACATCCACATGCCACCCCTCCCCCCAGTAAGGAAACCTCCTTAAAAAACTTCTCCAAAGCCAACTTCATGCTACTGAAGTCAGAAGTGACAAACTTCATGACACCCATGCAGACGGGATCTGAAAGTTCGACTGCAGAATTCTACACTAAGGCACTGTACGAGCACATCCACTCGTGCATGAATTGCGCCATCCCGAATAGAACCAAGATGCTCTTCTCCAAAAAAAGGAAGCCAATCTGGTGGTCCCCTGCTATAAACAAACTATACAACAGAAGGAATAAACTGTTGCAGAAAAGAGGAAAATCCCAGGATGCAAAAAACTCCCTCACCAGCCTCAGTAAGAAGCTGAGATCCCTCATAAAATCTTCAAAAGCTAGTTACAAAAATAAAATTGCCAAAGATTCCAAAGACAACCACAAGGCATTCTATAGTTATGTCAAGAATCTAAATGGCAATGCTCAGATCTGCTCTGAGCTACAACAGAATGGCATTAAATATACTGATCCCAAGGATATTGCCAATATCCTGGCAGATCAATTTAGTGCCAACTTCACCCCCTCTCACCCCTAAAGGGCCCATCTCAATACCAAAAGATTGCCAAATTCCAGTAATCACGGCCACACAGGTAGAAACAGCACTCTCCAAAGCTAAGAATACAGCATCCATGGGACCAGATGACATCTCAGGCTGTGTACTACATAAACTACAAAATAACTGGCACCTCACCTAAGTGTCATGTTTAATCATAGCCTCACCTCAAGCTTCATGCCCACTGAGTGGCACACAGCTACAGTTATCCCACTCCACAAGGGGGGATCCGCCCTGGATCCCGGGAACTATCGTCCCATCAGTCTGACAAGCCTGATCTGAAATGGCATGGAACGCATTATCATGGAACTTATAAACAAAGACATTGTCAACCTTCAAACACTGGAACCCACACAGTTTGGGTTTGTGAAGGACCGAACTTGTCTCCTGAATCTGATTGACTTCTTTGAATCAGTCTCCAGAACTGTGGACGAGGGTAAGGTGATCCACACAGCCTATCTGGACCTCGCCAAGGCCTTTGACACCATCCTCCACTCTGGAATCATAGATAAACTTACTAAGCTGGGCATAAATCCCTACGTCACTCAATGGGTTGCCAGCTGGCTTACTGACAGAACCCAGACTGTAAAAGTAGCCGACTCCAAATCCAGCTCCAGACAAGTGGAGTACCTCAGGGTTCAGTCCTGGGACCACTCTTGTTTGGCATCTACTTCTCTGAAAGGGGACTCTGGCTAACAAAGTTCGCAGATGACTGCAAACTGGGAGCCATTACTGAATCCCCAAATTATGTGGGTATTCTACAAAAGGGCCTTACAGAAACAGATGCCTGGTGGCAGAGCCATGGGCTCAAGCTTAATGCCACGAAATGTATAGTTATCCCCGTTGGAAAAAAACATGTACCCATGAATTACCACATAGGTGGCAGGACACCAAACATTGAAAGTGTGATGAGAGACTTAGGGACACAGGTGGACAGTGGTCTCACTTTCGATAACCACATCGCCACAACAGTCAGGAAATCCTTCTATGTGGCACACCTCATCACTAAGGGCTTTGTCCCACTGTACTCATCCCTCATTAGACCCATTATAGAGTATAATGCCCCATTTGGTATGTACCTCACAAAACATCTGCAACAGCTGGAAAGGCCACAGAAATACCTCACTAAAAGAATCACAGGCCTAAAGCAGATGCCATATGCTGACTGTCTAAAAAAACTCCAGCTATACTCTGTGGCATATCGTCTACTCAGAGGTGATCTCTGCTTAACATACAAGGCCATGTCAAACCTTGAGCTGTTGGACATGCTCCACTTAAAGAAATCCCAATCCCTCAGAGCCATACACTCCAGGGATCTAAACCTTGTCATCACAATGAACAAAACATGCTGGACATATAGGTTCCTGACCCAGAGACTCCCCATACTCTGGAATAGACTGCCCATACATGTCAAGCAGAGCGCCTCCTTGGCCCTCTTCAAAAAGAACCTTGATGATTGAATATGAGATAGGAAATTCATCCCAGGGATCATGTCAGTCACCCTGCTAGACAGGGGTCCAGAGAAGTAAATATTGTGGGAAGAACTATCCCGGGAATTGCTATGGCTAGGCTTGTATAGGCCCTAGGGTTGATAGCCTAGTACCAACCTATGAACCTATAAGTACTGGTTAACCCAGACTAGTGACTACTTATGGAAGTAATGTTGGGGCACTTATTGAAAGTGTACAATCCAATTGGAACATCCTTAAGGCAGATCATAGGCTCTCAGAATTATTGGGAGCTAATTGCCTATTTTCCTTTAGGAATGGCAGAAACCTTGCATCCCTCTTTAATCATTATAAACAAGGAAGATATCAACCTAAGGTGAAACTGCAGAGTACCATTCAGGGACAAATTGCCAGAGGATATCATCTATGTGGTCATTGTACGCACTGTAGTAGATTATTAAAAAACAACAGTTTCACTAGTAAAAATACAAGTATAGTTTATGATATTTCCTTCTTTGCGAACTGTAGTTCAGATTGGGTTATATATTTGGCCACCTGTCAATGCTCAGCTTTTTATGTGGGCCAGACGTCTAGAGCACTTAAATACAGAATTTCTGAACACAGTGAAATTAAAAACAAGAAACATACAAATGCTCTATATAAACACACTGAAGGTCACCAAACAGCTTCTTTTCACTTTATAATTATTGATAAAATTTTGGGTATTAAACATAATAAATCTGGATGGTATGAGTTATTGAATGCCAAAGAGAGAAAATGGATCATTAAACTGGGAGGGCATTTTGCCCCAGGATTAAATGAACATCTGTAACTGGTTTATTGGCTTTTGATACAGTATATAAATGTGTATTTTTTCATTGTATCTTTACACTGATGAAGGCTTAGTTAATTTGAAGCCAAAACTGGTTTGTATTTTTGTATACTGATGTTTTGACTTAAAGAGTATTAATATATACTTTTATGGCATCCACTATCTGCTGGTCATTTTGGTTCAGAGACATGTTAGCCAGACATCTTATTATTAAAATGCAAATCAGCACTTTCCTGCAGTACTCACCACTGGTGGCCAATGTATCGTGTTGGCTCAGGCACCCCCTATTCATTCTCCAACACAAATCTCTTACCTGTCCCTGACCCCTAATATATCTTGTTTTTGCTCCTACTCATAAATCGTGGATCCATATAGTCAGTCAATAATGCCAGACATAGTTTCATTCTTCTTTGTTCATAAGGTGTATAGTGATGCTAGACCTGTTATTCTACTAACTTTTTAAGTGGGTCCAAGTAATAGTTTAAAATCTAACCCTGATTTTACAGAATGATCCTCAGGATGACTCTTATACATGCCCTATCCCTTGTAATGCACGGACTGTTGCACTCCATGAATACTACACTAGTGTTTCATACAGTCAATAGGATAAAAATTACCCACTAACATAAGCACTCCTCAGTTAGTGTCAAGGGTTAATTCTCTGGCTTATCGAACTGCTTTCTGTGCCATGAGTGTAAGGTCTGAAATGTCCCCCAATTTAACTTAAAAAACACTCAAGTTAAGACTTAAGGTAATTGAGTCCCATGATGTCTATTGGTGGCACAGATGACTAACTCCCTGCTAAGGAGCTGGGTGTGTACTGAGGGTTGTCGGTACTGCGCTCTAACTTTTCTTTCTTTCTTTCTTTTTTTTTTCTGCAAGACTTAAGGAAATATGTAAGGAGATCACTGCTGTCTCATGTTAGTGCAGAAGGCTAAAAATCTGTTTCTCAATGCCAGTGGTACAGGGCTTGAATCTTTTTTAGTGCTGTTACGGATGGATATAAACAGCATCCCTTGTGTATAGTGTTGCCCTTGCCCCATGTCTTTTGCACTGCAAATCTTTGTTCTGTTATCTTTTTGAGTGTTTTTAGGGCATTATATAAAGAGTATCTCTGATGTTTAGTACTCCCACCACCACCCAAGTATTGCTCAATAGTATTGAACAGTGTGGGGGTATGGCACTCCCTATTCACATTGTATACACACACACACACACACACACACACACACACACACACACACACACACACACACACACACACACACACACACACACACACACACACACACACACACACACACACACACACACACACACACACACACACACACACCTGAGGCCAGTTATGTTTCTTCATACACTCATGCATGCGGCCACACATGCACACACTCCTCACTACTGCCTTGCCACTAAACTCCCCGACATGTAGCTCTAATGCAATTTCACCCATTTGAAATAATGAGTTTACACAAGCTTTTGGCCATGTTCATTAACACTTCTGGCCAAGGTAATGCACACAGATGAGCACTTTTTTTTTTGCTCTAGTTTAGTAAATAGAATGTTGTTAACAAAATCAAGCACTCAGTCTAAATTGGCTAAACTAGTAGTATGTCCCAATGGGTTTGCCACCAAAATCTGATGGCTAACCATATGAAATCAAACTATAATGCTTTTAGAATAATATATATATATATATATATATATATATATATATATATATATATATATATATATATATATCTATATATATATATCTATATCTATATATCTATATATATATATATATATATATATATATCTATATATATATATATATATATATATATATATATATATATATATATATATATATATTTTGTTGATGCCATAGTATGCGACATTCATATGAACCATATGATCTACATTTGAAAAATCGAACCATGGGACTAGGCCTCCCTCCTTGGAATGGAAAGATTTCCACTTCCTCTCTACCGTAGCGACCGGAGTTGGGATATTAAAATTCTGGGGGGTGAGGGGGTGGAGCCCTCCACGGGAGGGTGCAGGCTAGCAGTGTTAAGGTAAGTTTTTTTTTTTTTTTGTTTTTTGTGTTCTGCTTGTATGGTCAACATTTCAAATGTCGATCATATGGTCTCGGCCATATGAATTTCGACATTGTGAAATGGCCATATCAAGTACACCCATATATATATATATATATATATATATATATATATATATATATATTTATAAAATGTTTTTTATTATTATTATTATTATATATGTAAGATACTTAGTTCCTGTCTGCATGCAAAATGACGAAAGTATATACTTGTTTAAATAAAGATTAAACATTGTTAAAATTTAGGGGTATGCCACATGTGGAAATACTACAATGGGTTCTTACTGATGCCAAGTTTTTCTAAATTAGGGAAAAAGAATGGACAGAGAGACTGGTAACATAAAAAAGAAGTTATGTACTTACCATAACATTCCATTTGTGTTGTCTATCTTCATTTATCCTTGACATATAGGTCCGGTTCCAATATTGAAATTGACTCAGCCGTTACTACAGCTCGTGTCAGCCAAAAACCTCTCGAGGTTCACCTCTACCCACAATCCCTCTCAAAATTACCTCAGAACAAGTTTGCAGAGACTGTACAGATAACAGATAAGGAAGCCCAAAATGGAAGCCATATCTGCTTCCTCTTTTCCTCTTACCTAGCAGCTTCATCCTTGGCATCCTTTTCCCAATATACCCAGCATCCCTTCTCAGCACATGTCCAAACCAACATAATCTTGCCTCTTTGGCTTTGTCTCCAAACCATCCAACCTGGACTGACACTAATATACTTATTCCTAATCCTGTCTACCCTCATCACACCCAGTGCAAATCTTAACATCTTTAACTCTGCCACATCCAGCTCTGACTCCTGTCTTGTTGTCAATGCCACTGTCTCCAGCTCATATAAAATAGCTGGTCTCACTACCCTCTTGTAGACCTTCCCCTTCACTCTTACTGGTACCAGTCTGTCACAAATCACTCCTGACACTCTTCTCCACCCCTCCACCCTGCCTGTACTCTCTTCTTCACCTCTCTTCCACACTTGCCATTACTCTGAACTGTTGATCCCAAGAATTTAAACTCATCCACCTTCGCCAACTCTGCTCCCTGCATCCTCACCATTCCTCTATCCTCCCTCTCATTCACACACATATATTCTGTCTTAGCCCTGCTAACCTTCATTCCTCACCTGTCTAGAGCATACCTCCACCTCTCCAGGGTCTCCTCAACCTGTTCCCTACTCTCACTACATATCACAATGCCATCTGCAAACATCATAGTCCACGGGGACTCCTGTCTGATCTCATCTGTCAACCTGTCCATCACCACTGCAAATAAGAAGGGGCTCAGAGCTGATCCTTGATGTAATCCCACCTCCACCTTAAACACATCTGTTACTCCCACTGCAGATCTCACCGCTGTTACACTACCATTGTACATATCCTGTACCATTCTTACATACTTCTTTGCCACTCCTGACTTCCTCATACAATACCACACCTCCTCTCTAGGCACCCTGTCATATGCTTTTTCTAAGTCCACAAAGACACAATGCAACTCCTTCTGACCTTCTCTGTACTTCTCCATCAACATTCCCAGAGCAAACCGCATCTGTAGTGCTCTTTCCTGGCATGAAACCATACTGCTGATCACTAATCATCACCTCCCTTCTTAACCTAGCTTCTACTACTCTTTCCCATAATTTCATGCTGTGACTGATCAATTTTATCTCTCTGTTGTTACTACAGCTCTGCACATCACTCCTATTCTTAAAAATCAGTACCAAAACACTTTTTCTCCACTCCTCAGGCATCCTCTCACTTTCCAAGATTTCATTAAACAATCTAGTTAAAAATTCCACTGTCATTTCACCTAAACACCTCCATGCTTCCACAGGTATGTCATCTGGACCAACAGCCTTTCCATTCTTCATCCTCTTCATAGCTATCCTTACTTCTTCCTTGCTAATCCGTTACACTTCCTGATTCACTATCCCCATATCATCCAACCTTCTGTATCTCTCATTCTCTTCATTCATCAGCCCCTCAAAGTACTCTTTCCATCTGTTCAACACACTCTCCTTGCTTGTGAGTACATTTCCCTCATTATCCTTTATCACCCTTACCTGCTGCACATCTTTACTAGCTCAGTCCCTCTGTCTAGCCAATTGGTACAGGTCCTTTTCTTCCTCTTTAGTGTCCAACCTTTCATACAACTCTTCATATGCCTTATCCTTAGCCTTCACCACCTCTCTCTTTGCCTTGCACTTCATCTCCTCATACTCTTAACTACTTTCTTCATCTCTCTGAAAATCCCACTTCTTCTTTGCTAACCTCTTTCTTCGTATACTCTCCTTTACTTCCTCATTCCACCACCATGTCTCCTTGTCCTCCTTCCTCTGTCCAGATGTCACACCAAGCACCTTTCTAGCAGTCTCCCTTACTAGCTCTTCTGTAGTTACCCAGTTGTTCGGTAACTCTTCACTGCCACCCAGTGCCTGTCTTAACTCTTCTCTGAACTCCACCTCACAATCACCCTTTTTCAGTTTCCACCATTTGATCCTTGGTGCTGCCCTCACACCCCTCCTCCTCTTCTTGATCACCAACGTCATTCTACAGACCACCATTCTATGCTGCCTAACTACACTTTCCCCTGTCACCACATTACAATCTCCAATCTCTGCCATATCTGCTATACTTTAAAAATCACAATAATTCGAGGGCATATAATCCATTCCACAAAAATTTTTTACAGGCTGGGGGATGAAGGGAGGGGAGTCAAGGATAAATGAAGATGAACAACACAGATGGAACATTATGGTAAGTACGTAAATTCTTTATCTGATGTTGTCAATCTTCATTTTATACTTAACATATGGGACAGAGTCCCCAGCTACCTTAGATCTTGTGAGGACTCACAGAAAGATATTCCTGAGGACCATTGAACCAAAGGACACTCTTCCCCTACAGACCAAGTCCAATTTGTAATGAGTAATAAATGTATGGGGAGAGCCCAAGTAGCTGCTGCACATATAGCATCCATAGAAGCTCTAGATTGCAAAACTGCTGAAGTGCCTACATATCTTGTAGAATGGGCTTTGATGGGCCTAGACAAAGCTATTTTCTTCTTATCATAGATAAATGAAATACAGTCCTTTAGTCATCTAGCCAGAGTCACCTTGCTGACTGGCTTGCCAAACCTTGCACTGGAAAAGAAAACAAATAGTCAGATTTTTGAATGTCCTTTGTTCTGTGAAGACAGAAATGTAACTGTCTGTGATTGTATAGTAAATATAAGGAATATTCACCTTTATTGGAAAAGTTTGGATTAAAACCGTTAAATTATTAGTTTGATTGATGTTAGACTCTGAGACTACCTTGGGTAGAAAAGAGGGATTTAGTCGTAAATTTACTGCATTTTTGTGGAAAATCAGATAAGTAGGTTTACATGACAAGGCCTGAATTTCTGAGATCCTTCTAGCAGAGGTTATAGCTACCAAAAACAATGTCTTCTCAACAACAATTTCAGATCACATTCTGCAGAGGATTCAAAGGGAGAATGTACTATGGTCTGTAGCACTAAGTTTAAATCTCAAGGCAATGTCGGATCTTTGAAAGTAGGTTTCAACAAAAGTGGGTCTCTTAAAAATAACTTACAAAGTCTATCAGAGACTAAAGAACGTTCTTCCAAACCATCAAGGAAATTGCAAATTGCAGCTAATTGTAGTCTGACAGTGGAAGGGGAAGCTCCGGCATTAAAAAGAGAGGCTAAAAAGTCTAAATTATGCTCTGTAGAAGCAGAAAAGGGATCAATATGTTTTTCATGAACCCAAATGGTAAATCTCTTCCATTTGTTAGAGTATAGTTTATGAGTGGAAGGCTTATGAGAAGATAGGAGGCTGTGACATACTGGAGAGGAACATTTAAATGCCTGTCAGTTAGTGGAATTGGAGGGACCATGCTGTCAGCTTGAGATTCAAAATGTCTGGGTGAACAAGTCCATCTGGATGGGACAAAAGGTCTAGAATTGGATCCAGAATCCAAGATTGTTAACTCAGATAAGGTCAAAGGAAGGGGAACCAAATCTGTCAAGGCCAAAAGGGGGCAATGAGGATTACTGTGCTTTTCAACCTGAGTGCTTTCTGCAAGAATTTTGGAAATAGAGGTATTGGGGAAAAGGCGTACAAGAGACTGGGGGCCAATTGTGGAGGAGAGCATCTCTTGGTGATGTCCCTGGAGAGGGAATCAGGGCAAAGTAATTGCTGCACTTGTTCAGGGGAGAGGCAAACAGATCACAGCAAGGTCGACCCCATTGATGGAAGATTCTTTCTGCCACTTCTGGATTGAGAGACCACTCGTGAGGCTGGAGGCTACATCTGTTCAGTTTGTCTGCAATCAAATTGGAACTCCCTGGAATATGTGTTGCTATTAGAAAGCAGTTGTAACAGATCACCCACTGACACATTCTGAGGACTTCTCGACAAAGAGAGTAAGACTTGGTTCTACCCAGCTTGTTGATGTACCAAGCTACTGACATGTTGTCTGTTTGAAAGGCCTGCAATGCTAGAAGTACCCCTCAACTCCAGGACATTGGTATGTAAGTTGGCCTCTAAGTGGGACCAAGTGCCTTGGACAGTCATGCCCAGGAAATGCACCCGTACCCATCTGGGAGGCATCCGTGGTCACTATGGCCATGGGCTCTGGAAGAATAAAGGGGCAGCCAGGGAGAATTTGTTCAGAATGCTTCCACCAAAGCAGATCCCTCTTGCAATAATTGGTGATCAGAATCTGGTCTAACAAGGGCTGATGAAGGGCAGACCACTGGGAAGCTAGTAACCATTGCAAAATTCTCATATGAAACCTGGCTTGAGGGACTACAGTTACTGAGGCTGCCATCGACCCTAGAGTTTGCAAAACTAGTCGAGCAGGAACCCTCTTTCTGTGGATTATCTTCTGAACTTGTATAATAATTCTTTGGAGCCTCTCTCTCGAGGAAGGGGTGCTATGGTTGTGGCCGTATTTAGCATGGCTCCTATAAATTACAGATTTTGAGTTGGAGTCAATTGGGATTTCCCATGATTTACCATAATTCCCAGGTGGGCACAGATTTTGAGAGTGTAATCCCTGGCTACTATTAACTAATGCCTGGCTAAAGTGGTTATGAACCAGTCATTCAAGTACAGAAACACTCAGAATCCTTGCAGTCTCAAGTGAGCTGCTACTACTGCCATGGATTTGGTGAACACCCTGGGGGCTGTGGTGACACCAAAAGGCAGTACACTGAATTCATAATGACTGGCTCCCAGACAGAAGTGAAGCAACTTCCTGGACTGCTTGTCCATCTTTATGTGGTAATACTCATCCTGAAGATCTATGGAGCACATCCAGTCATCTTTCTTCAGAAAGGGAAGAATTGACTGTACCATGATGATCTGGAGCTTTGTCAAGGGACTGAATTGTTCCAGTCCCCTGTCTTTTTTGGCACTAAAAAGAATCTTGAGTAGGTCCTGGATCCTTTCTTGTCTGGCAGGACTTCTTTGATGACTCTTTTCTCTAGCAGTGTTTGAATTTCTTGAATTGCTGGGTCCCTCTGTTTGGGTGGGACATTGGGGATTTTTTTTGTGTATGGAGGGAGGATAGGAAAAGGGAATGGCATAACCTCTGGATACGATCCGTTGCACCCAAGAATCTGTTATGATTGTGACAACCCTCCACTGGACCAGTAATCAAGGAGTCTCAATCCTCACCACTGGCACCAGTGGGGGACATTCACTGAGAGGATAACAGGTACACACACACAGTATTTCCAGATGCAGCTCTCTGCATCAAGTGCAATTTCTCTTAACAGCACACAGACACCACAGTCAGTCTGGGGCTGGTTTCTCCCACTTTCTCCAGATCCCTAATAGGACTCCAACTGGCACAGCTGTAGAGTTGAGATCTCAGCTGAGTGACCAAGCCAAGACCTCCAGTACCCTCTCTGTCCAAATAATGCCTCATGTCCCTGCCCAAATAGCTGACATGAACACTCTTTGAGGTTTGATTTACACACACACACCTGGGAAAGGCTGGCCCCCTTCTGCCCAGACTATAAGGTGGTTTCCACTGCCACCAGTCACTTCTGGTCAGTTACTTTAAGGCCCTTAACAAAGGGTGTCCAATGTTATTGTGTAATATTAATACAAATGGTAGTTTGACCAAGAACAAGGCTATTAGGAGTGGCCCACACTGTGTCACCAAATAAATATACAAGTACTCTCAAAACTTAAATATTTCTGCACGATCAGCCACAATAAAAGGTTAAAATATATTTAATAATTAATAAAAGAAAGAAGCTGGAAACAGCGCACTAAAACCGCACTTTATTGTACTTCACAACGATACTGAAATCCACAAAATAATCCACAAGGTAAACGCTTTGGAGCAAGTCAATGCGTTTTCGTCAGCTTGGTGCTACAACTTCATCAGACAATTAAGTTTAATTGATGAACCATTAAATAGTAAAATTCAAAGAAAAAAAGACCAATTAAAACAATTGCATTCTATTTAAACCAATAGCAAAACATGAAAGACAAAAGGGCTCGTTATAATAAGAAAACAGTATATAGTATATAAATATCATGAAATTCAATTAAAATCTGTTCTGAAATTTGTTCTGATGTTTAAAAACTTTAAAATTGATTAATCAAATTGTGCTTTAATACATAAATACATTATTAAATCAAATAAATAAATAAATATGATAAAAACCTCAGTTAAGTTATGTAAATATGTGAATATTAAGGAAAAGGTTTTGTTTAAAATCAGGGATAAAGTAGTGAACAATGGTGCTATCTGCTGTTCTTTTATGGTAAACTATTGCTAGTTCACTTCATATTTGAGCTGCTCTCAGTTTCAAAACTGAAGCTAGGGAAATGCATTCATTTAAACCCGGTTGTTTGTTGGCTTCTAATAATATTTGCCAACATAATTCCTTATACTCCAGCCATTCTTCCCAGGGGCCTCCTCTAATTTCTTTTTTCACCTGTTCTAAAACAAAAAAATAAAATTTTGACTCTTTACAGGTTTTTGTGTGTTTGAACAAAGCATTCGTGTCTTTTTCTTTTTGTATTTCATACAGGTGTTCATATATTCTTCTCTTTAATATTCTTTCTGTTTTTCCGACATAGTAGGAGTTGCAATTTGAGCACGTTGCCAAATAAACTACTCCCTGGGATTCGCAGTTAAAATAACCTGTGCTGTATATATTCATTTCCCTAGCTTCTAGGAATATTTCTCTTTTGTTAGAAATGTATGGGCACTGTTTACAACGTCCACAATAAAATGTTCCATAAGTAGTACTGCTAGAGCGTGTCTTCTCAAAAACATTATTGATGTCATTAACTTGGTTATTTTCTAAAAATTTTTTGATGCTACGTGCATTGTTATATACAACTTTTGGGACCCTTTCTTTGATGTTCGGAATGTCCGAAAAGGATATGAATTTGTCCCACTCAGTTTGAAAGATTCTTTTTACTTTAGAGTTGAACAAGTTGAATTCTAAAAATAGTGCTGATTGGTATTCAAAATCACCTGGTGTATTGTTCTTCCTAGTGTAAAAATGGGTATCCATATTGTCACCACTTGTCATAGAATTCATGATGTAAGTCGGACAACCCTTAATGGGTTTAAATTTTGTCTGTCTGTGTTGTTCCACCTCTTTTCTAATATCTTTGATAAAATCCGGTGGGTATCCTCTAGCTAAGAACATACCTTCTAAGATGTTACATTCAACAAAGAAATCCTCATCCCTGCTGGTCATGCGACACCCTCTCACAAATTGTCCCTTGACAATGTTCCTTTTACAATGTGGAGGGTGTGCGCTGTTGTAATGCAGGAAAGAATTGCAAAAGGTGTTTTTCCTGAATACCTTGGTTTCTAAATCTTTTTTGTTCTCACTCTTGTAAACTTCGACATCCAAATATTGTAACTTGTCAAGAGAGGTGGAGTGTGTAAATCTCAAATAATGGGTAGTGCTGTTAATATAGTCTAGAAATTCAGTCAATTTTTTGTTGCCTCCTGTCCACAAAATGACAATATCATCGAGGTAACATCTATATAACGACCAATATTGTTGGTATCCTGAATTCAGGATATGATTCAATTCCTAACCTGCTAGCACTATATTTGCATAGGTTGGTGCGCAGGCCGCACCCATTGCTACCCCTTTTGTTTGTTGGTAAAATTCTCCATTAAATGTTATAAAGTTGTATTTCAATATTGTATCCATTAACTCCACTATTGCAACTTTTTCTGAATGTGCTAGGAAATTATCCATGAAGACTATATCTTCAAATATACTCATGCCTTCGTGGTGTGGTATGCAAGTGAAGAGATCCACCACATCTATAGTGACAAAAATCAAGTTCTCAGTTAAGAGGTTTGATGTAATACTTCTTAGTAAGTCCCATGAATCTTTCAATATGTGTTTATAGTTGCTACAAATATGTTTGATCGTGTAGTCCACAAATTTGGCCATAGGAAGAGTTTTAGAACAGTCAGCTGACACAATAGGTCTTAATGGAGGGTCACTTACATTTTTGTGTACCTTCAGTATGCCGAAAATGATTGGAATCTTAGGTTTCGGCACTGACAAAAATTTGTACGTATTATTGTCAATTGTTCCCTCCATGATCATGTTATTAAGTGCTATGTCAATTTTCTGGTAAGCCAAGTACACCTCATCAATTGATACATTTCTGTATTTGTTTTCTTCTCTAAGAATGTTATTCATTTTGCCTTCATATATAATATTATCCATAATCACCACTCCCCCTCCTTTGTCTGGCTTCATAATTCTTATTTGAGTGTTTTTCCTAAATCTTCCAGAGTTTCATGTTCTTTTCCTGTAAGGTTATACACCTTATAATGTTGTTTAAACTCCTTCCTAATTTCATTCTCTAACACCAATTCCAGATTCTTTATTTGCGGAAGGAGTGGGGGGTTGTAAATACTGCGTCTAGTTAAGGCAGAATGTTGTAAATCTTGGTTCCCTGATGTAGCTGGTAAAATGGCTTGCAAGTTCAGCTTCCTAAGGAACAGCTTCATGTCTAAAATAGTTTTTACTAAGTCACCTCTAGTACTTGGAATGAATTTAAACCCTTTGCTAAGTAGGTCAAAATGTGCCCTGTTTAAAGTGATGTTACTAAAATTGTATATAGAAAAATTTTTAAAGGAGTGTGTTGTGCCTGTACATAAAATCTCAAAATCTGTATCTAAACATGAAGGGTCAACATGATTTTGAATGGGGGATACGGTGGGGGTGGGGGTGTAGATGATATTGGTTAATACCTCCCTCTCCCCCTTCTTCCTCCCCCTCTCTGAAAATTCTGAGGACCCTGTCTCTTTCTGTACATATTGTGTTGCGGGTCTTTGTTCTCTAGTGGTGGGAAGTCGGTGTCATAGTCTTCACTAAAAAATTCTTCCCCCCTAGGATACACATTATGGTTATTCACTCTCCTTTTGTCTAACCTGTTTCTAACATTATGTTCATTTCTCTTGGAAGGTGGTTGTGGGTAGCTCACATTGTTCTGATAGTCATCAATGTCCCTTTTAAGTTTATTGATCTTTCTTTGTTCTAATGCTTTACATTTGGTGTCAATGTCTGCCCTTAAATCGTAGTATTTGTCTCTCTCTTGTTTAATCTCAAAAAACAAGTCTTGCTTGATAAAATTATCCAGAACCACAATTTCTTCTTCTAATTCTATTAACTGTTTGTTGTTTTCTTTAATAATAAAACCTAAAATTTCAAGACCACATTTATTGAAAATATCTATCAGGTCTTTATGAAAAACACTGCCAGGTTCAACATTGTTGGGGTACTTCCATACCCTGAGCCCTTTTGGTACAATGTTGTGTTTTATACATGCTGTTAAATAGGAATTCTCTATACACAACGTTTTGTATTTATGCATTGATTTAAATAATTTGTCAATTTTTAAACAATAAGAATCACCATCCTGTGGTGAATTGTCCTCTTCAGACATAAGGTTAAAACAAAGCGGATTTTTTAACCAGTCTAGTAAATTGTGACTGTTTGAAGAAGTGGGAACAGTACCTGCGGCGTTCATGCCCGGCGTGTTCACAGAAGGAACACTAGCCCTGTTGATGGCCCCTGTATGTGTGTTCATATCCGATGTTAATCGAGAACCCAAGAGCATCGGCGTAATGGCAGGATCGAAAGTGCCACCATTCGGTTCTGCCTCCTCGAGCGACGTGGAGCCGGAGTCATGGTTGGATCTCTTCCTCTTCTGTTTAGATCCTCCAAACCTTTCGGTCCCTTCCGGTAAACATCCTACGTCCGTTGATTTCCTGCCAGTCAGTGTGACACACAGCGGGGTTAACAGTTCAATAAGCTCAGTGAGCTGCCCGATGAGTTTACGGGACTGTCCCAGTTCTTCGCGGTTAGAAGAATGCGGACTGTTCTCCATAGCTGGGCACCAAACTAAGAAGTCCAACAACAGGCGCCCAACCAAAAAATGGTAACCAATAAAAGAAAGAAGCTGGAAACAGCGCACTAAAACCGCACTTTATTGTACTTCACAACGATACTGAAATCCACAAAATAATCCACAAGGTAAACGCTTTGGAGCAAGTCAATGCGTTTTCGTCAGCTTGGTGCTACGACTTCATCAGACAATTAAGTTTAATTGATGAACCATTAAATAGTAAAATTCAAAGAAAAAAAGACCAATTAAAACAATTGCATTCTATTTAAACCAATAGCAAAACATGAAAGACAAAAGGGCTCGTTATAATAAGAAAACAGTATATAGTATATAAATATCATGAAATTCAATTAAAATCTGTTCTGAAATTTGTTCTGATGTTTAAAAACTTTAAAATTGATTAATCAAATTGTGCTTTAATACATAAATACATTATTAAATCAAATAAATAAATAAATATGATAAAAACCTCAGTTAAGTTTATGTAAATATGTGAATATTAAGGAAAAGGTTTTGTTTAAAATCAGGGATAAAGTAGTGAACAATGGTGCCATCTGCTGTTCTTTTATGGTAAACTATTGCTAGTTCACTTCATATTTGAGCTGCTCTCAGTTTCAAAACTGAAGCTAGGGAAATGCATTCATTTAAACCCGGTTGTTTGTTGGCTTCTAATAATATTTGCCAACATAATTCCTTATACTCCAGCCATTCTTCCCAAGATTACAAGATCTGGTATTTCTTGTAATAAATGCCAATTTTTCTTTATAATATCTGTATATTTGTTTATATCACTTGCAAATCGAAAGACTACCCTAAACTTATTCCTATCAGTGCCTATTTCATCAAAAGTTCTCATATCAATATTATAGGGACTCATATAGGGTTTACACCTCGTTGACCTTAGTTTCCATGCATCTGATATCACATTCGTAATTTCCAAATTTATTACATTTATTTTGGCATTGGCATTTATTACAAGAAATACCAGGTCTTGTTTCTACCATTGGTGTTACTCCAAATTTTAGTTTTAAGAACAATGTATCACTGAAACAACATCTTTGTAATAAAGAACATCAGATCCCAAGAAATAATTTTTCTAGTAGACAAGGTACTTTTCCTTGCAGGAATTGTACAGCCTGTCAATATATTTATACTAAGAATAAATATAATCACCCTATTAGACAGTTTAAATTGTACACGAATAATTATTATGACTGTAAGAGTGCTGATGTTATTTATTTTTGCTTCTGCCAAGTATGTCATGCCTACTATGTAGGTAAGACGAATAGGATTCTTAAAGATAGAATATTAGAGCATATAAGGGACATACGGAATCAGAAGCAGTCAAATGCTTTAGCTAACCATGTTCTGAACACAGATTGTACTCATTCCTTTAAATTTTTAATTTTACAACAAATACATAGGACAAATAGGGGAGGAGATATAGAAAATTATACTGAAGAATTAGAACAAAGATGGATTATTAAGTTAAATGCAGATAGATACCCTGGTTTAAATGGTTGTACCTCACTAGTTCCTTGCCTTAAGGCAAGGCCTCTTAAACATTAATAATGCACATGGTTTTATTGTTTATGTGTAATTATTTTACATATGTATGCATGTATGTGTGGGTTGTGTATGTATATAGATATATATATATACACACATATATATTTAGGTGTGTATGTATCTTTTAATTTATATATACACTTGTGTGTATATTTTAAACTCATGTCTTTTATAACAGATGTAAATAATATATGTACATGGTTTATGAACTTAAAAAAAGAGTTGGAGAGTGCCATAGGACAGCCTATTGTTTACCACTGAAATATGAATTAAACCATTGGATGGCCTGGTCAACTAGGGAGATGGACTTCAAATTGTTTATGAGTATTTGGTGGTTTACCATATCAAAGGCTTTTGAAAGATCGAGAAAGGTAGCAGAGGAAAGTTTATTATTGTTTTGGTGTTGGTTAATGATGTTAGAAAATGAGAGGAGGGCTGAGGTTGTACTATGGAATGGTCTAAAGCCATGTAGGGTGTTGGCTAGAAAATTATTATGGATAAGATAGTTCAGGAGCTGATTGTGGATGCATTTTTCCATAATTTTAGCCAAGGGTGACAGAATAGCTATGGGTCTATAGTTTGAAGTAGAGCTGCCCCTTTTATGGAATGGGATGACATGGGATATCTTCCGGATGGAGGGAATGGATGCTTCAATTATAGTTTTATTGATTAGGATAGTAATGGGGTATGCTATGGCATCTGCAGCTTTTTGTAGATATTCTGCAGGGAAGAGATCAGCTGACAGGGTGGTTGGCTTTAGTTTTTTTAAGTAATTTTTGGACCAATGATGTGCAAACTGGCTTGAAGTTAAAGGGGAGTTGGGAGCAGGGTGTAGTGGCCGGAGAATATGGGCATCCATGGGATAATTGGTTAGCTAGGTTCTGGATGGTTGTTGTAAAGAAGCTGTTAAAGGTATTGGCAATTTCTGCTGGGGGGTTCTGGTTAGAATCCAAGTGGGTAGGAGTGGAGGACTGTCCTGGATTAAGGAGTTTGTTTATACCTACCCAAAACGTTTGTGGCTTGTTTTGGTGTTTTTCCTTGTAGATGACAGTAATAGTTTTTCTTGTCTAATGTGGTGTTTTTTTGTTTCATTTCTTAGCTGTCTGTATCTAAGTTGATCTATGTTTTTTTTGTGGTCCTCAAAGTGGCCCAAGCCCTATTCCTAAGTAGCATTTTATGTCTGGTTTCTTTTGAGAGCCAAGGAGCAACTTTTGTTTTAGTTCTAATAGTCTGTGATGGTGCATGGGTGCCGAGGATGGATAGGAATTTGGTATTAAAGTAATTTACTGCTTCTTCAAGTGGTAATTGTTTCAGAACTGACCAATTGCAAGATTTGAGTTCATTTTGGAAATATGTGCAGTTGAAATTCTTATTGTTCCTTATTGTTTTTAAAATGGACTGGTTGTGGATATCAGCTTTTTGCCTGACTATATAGGTGAGAAGGTGATCACTTACATCATTAGGCAGGGTCCCACTGTTGTATTTGAGGGGATGGGTGTTAACAAGAATACAATCCAGAATACTTGCTTTATTTTTGGGTTTACTGATCCTAGTGGAGGAGGATATGACTTGTGAAAATCCATAAAGATTTATGTGTTGAGTGGGAGGTTCTGAGGAACACATGTTCCAGTCTATGATGAAGTCCCCAAGTACAATAGTTTCTTGGGGGTAATTGATGGATAACCAATGCAGGATATCTTCAAGGGTATTTATGTTATTGCCTGAGGGAATATACACACAGACAAGATTTATACATGTGTTCTTATTAATGTGGAGCTTAGTGATAAGAATTTCAGCATTGCCAAACAGGGATGTTTGGAGGGCATTATTGGACACTTCAAGCATGGATTTGTACAGAACAGCTACCCCATCTCCTTTTCTATTTGGTTCGATCAAGCCTTAGGATGTTATAGCCTGGTGGTATAACTTCTTTATCTGAAGTAGAAGGTTTTAGCCAGGTTTCAGTAAGACGTAGCATGTCTGGGGAAAGAGCACCTAAGAGGGCATGTAGGTATTGAATCTTATTGTTTACACTTCTGATATTTAAGTGACTGATCAAGAGTGAGTTTGGGGGTTTGTCCAAGATGTGTGCAGTAGTGGGACAGTTAGTAAAGGACCTAGAGCCAGTGGATGAGGATGAGCCAGGATTTGGGTAGATATCTCCATCCATTGTCATGCTGCATTGTAATCTGATTGTGAGCTTCCTGATTTTAATTAATAGACTTTGGTATCTTTTGGTTTTAGGGTTGGCATATCTTGTTCTAATGGGATGCTGATACCTAGTAGGAGGGGATGTATTAAGTGTTCAAGCTTGTGTGGATCTATAAAAGTGGAGGTTTGGCCTTTTGGGTAGTGGAAACCTGGGTATATATTATATTCATAGGCAGTAAGAAGATATGGGACAAGCAGAAAGGGTAGCAGAGAGTACAGTGGTAGTATTGTAAGTGGTTTCATTGCAAGTAATATTGGTATTATTGAGGTTGACTTATCCCCAGTTTATACTTTTTAAGATAGGATAGAAAGGTTAAGTACTGGAGAGCCTATTGATGACTTGGATATAGCTGATTGGTTGAAGAAAGAAGGGGTGTGGTTATAGCACTATATATTTAGCACCACTGGGGGCCGGTGGATTTGGGGGCAGGGTTGAGTGTAGAGCAAGTCCGAGTACAGTGAGGGCAAGAGGAGCAGGGCAAAACCAGACCATGAGGTAGTAAGGGCCTGTGTACACTGCATGAGTGCACTGGAGCTAAAAGTAGGTTATTTCTTACTTTCTATTAGGTTTCTCTCCTCCTTTTTTATAACAATTTGTCTAAAGAGTTGCGTTTGTTACATTTTATAGTTTTATGGCTATAAGAGTACATTTCACTTTTATGCCCTGGTAAGACACTGAGTGTTCAAGAGCTCACACGTAAAACATTAAGCTTCCTTGAGAAGTTTTCCTCTGAGGTACTCTTTAATAGGTAGTAAGGGACTTAGTAAGCCAAATCAGGTAATAAAGGTTAAGATATTGATTTGAAGGGAGCTATTAGTGCTTCAGACCCAGTCCGGCTGTGTAAAATCTAAAATGGTGCATGCCACAGGTAATATTTATTAACTTTGGGATTGGCTTAAGATAATAAACAGGGAAGGGGGAGGGGGAAACAAGAGTGTGAGCTAGGAGTTCTTTTGTACTGCTGTTAAGGAGCCAAGATCTAGGCAAAGACAAGTTTGTGTTTAAGAAAAACAATCAAAATTGACCAAGAACTGCTTGAAGCTGTAAGTCATTTCTTAACAATTTATCAGTTGGAAAAACAGCATAATCTTGTATCTGTAGGCTACTGTGCTTTCAATTAAATTAAACACACACATTATTTAATCAGTTATGGATACTATTTGCTAACAGAAGAGAATAAAAGAGACATGGAAGATGAGTGTGTGTGTGTGTGTGGGGGGGGGGGCTGCTTACAAGCCAAAGCAGAGTGCTCTCCAAGGAATAATGAATATTAGCTCAAACAGGTAGACACATACACAAAGTTAACTTTAGCTGTTCTATGTAGTCCATTTATTGTCCATGTCCATGTGTATTCTATGCAGTCCAAAGACCTGTGCAGTCATTGTTAGGTCTCAGAGACAGTTTGAGAATTAAACTGCTTTCTTTTACCAAATAAGTCCATCATGTAAGCACATGTCCTAGTTCCAGTTTCACCAGTGCTTTTTTTCTCAGAGTATGCTGATATTTTCGATGACAAGCTAGGCAAACTTCCAGTTGTGTACTCCATGAAAGTAGACCCAGTGGTCAGACCAGCAAGGAGAGTTCTGATAGCTATGCAGAACAAAGTCAAGGCCCATTTGGATAAAATGGTGCAGCAAGGTGTAATTTGTCCAGTTACAGAACCAACTGAGTGGGTGTCTTCCATGGTAGCTGCTCATAAAAAGAGCTCAGATGAAATCAGAATATGTTTTGATCCAAAAGACTTGAACAAAGCATTAAAGAGACCTCATCATCCTATGTGTATAGTCAAGGAAGTCGCAGCCCTGATGCCAAATGCCACCATTTTTTGTACGTTCAGTACACCATTTGGTAGCTATAGATTTTAGGATGCCTTTTCATATAAATTCTGCAAATGAAGTCTTTCAGTGTGCAACGAAGCAAGTTTTATTTTTTGGGTTATCCATGTGCCATAATGGTAGATGATTTACTGTTTGGAGGTATTGGAGAAGCAGAGCATTTCAGAAACCTCAAGAAAGTTCTCGACAGAGCATGTAAAGTGAACTTGAAACTCAATCCTCTGAAGTGTAAAGTCAGACTACCAAAAGTTGCATATGTAGGTCATTTATTCAGTAGCACTGGCTTACAACTGGAGCCATCCAAGCAAGCGGCCATTCTTGAGATGTCAGCTCCGGACAATGTCCAAGCCCTACAACATTTCCTTGTTATGGCTAACTATTTGGGAAAGTTTATACCTGACTTCAGTGAGTTGGCAATGTCTTTGAGAGAGATGACATGCAAAAATGTTGCCTGGTCATGGTTAGAACAGCACCACAGAGCATTTGATACCCTGAATCAGAAAATTGCCAGCCCCTCCTACATTGAGATACTATGATGTCCACAAACCAGTGATTCTTTCCTGTGATGCTTCAAAGTTTGTTCTTGGTGCAGTTATTCTTCAAGAGGGCAGACAGTAGACTATGTGTCTAGAACTCTTACCCAAACTGAAATGCAGTATGCTCAGATTGAGAAGCAGTGGCGGCTGGTGACTTCAAATCAAAGGGGGACTGGAGGAGACAGCTGAATGGGTGGGGTCAAGGGGAAGGAGTGTGGCCAACCAGAAAGGGGAGGAGCTATGCTCAAAACTACAAAAACTAACTTTAATTAAATACGCTGCCCTGGGTGGCAAACCATCATTATGAGAGTCCAATCAAGACAAAAATAAGTGTAGAAGAATAAAAATATTTCAATGCATTGGCTGCATGACAGCTTACTTAATATTTAGATGGAAACAAAAGGTTGTGAGGCATGAAAAAATAAATCACTTTTTAAATACATTACTGGAATGCCAGTCAAAATCAAGTACAAGCAAAACCAGAAGCACTCAACTCAAACCACTTCTCCTTGCACTGCAGTTCTAATTATAATTTATATTCAGTTTTATTAAAGTGCCAAGTAACATGCTGAAAGTAGAAATCTCTGTGATGCCCCCACTTGTAAAATGTTTCTTATCCAAAAAAGACCTGCTGCCTGACAACTATCTACTTGTTTCATGGGGAAAACATGTAAGTGAAAAATGAAAAGCAAACAAGAAACAAGCTCAAGATACATTGCTTAAAGGATTACTGTACAGGTTATGGACCACACATGATTGGCATTCTGTTTAGTTTACGGGTAAAGTCTGTAGAGATGACTGGAAGTCTCCAACAAGTGTAATGAGCTTTTTAAAATAATGGAATCCTGTCCTTTAATACCCAAGGCTTATACATTATCTAGTCAAGTATTCTCTGCATGGCAACAACAGAAAGGCTTTCAATGTTGGTAATTCTTTAACAGTATTCTTATTAAAGCTTACTTGCATCTTACGATCTCAGACAAGCTTACATTATGGTCATTAAAGCATTGCTACTTAAACACAGAGCAACAGGCACTTTGAGTAATAAGCATAAATCAACAGTACAAAAATATGACAGAAACCAGACCTTTCTGCAAAATCAAGGACAGATGAAAAGCCACTGTAGTACTTGTGTCTACCTTGGATGGGGGGGGGGGACACACTGCACATTTACACTGCATAACTACTCCTTGCCTTGCTTGGACACATCCAGAGTCAGTACATGGTGGAGTGGGGTGCAACAAGTATGTCACAATTTGAAATGTCTCTGGCTGACTGTGATGGCCCTGACACGTGTCATACCTCTCAACCTCAGAGCAAGAAATCTGGACAAAGCCATACACAGAAGTGGGACAAATGCCCACAAATAAGGACAATTTTTAAATATTGCTCTAATAAACTTAGAAAGATAATAGAATAGGTCTTGCATTAGTATGACTTTTCTGAAGGGTATAAAATCTGAAACTCAAATGTCTGTCATTATTTTCTAACTTCAGTCTTTAGTGATTTGTCACTAATTTGCCAAAAAACACAATTTTATGAAAATGGACCAAATGTGATGCAAAATATAAAATAGCCACACAATACAGCTGGGAACCTGTCAAAGAAGGGACACTTTAATATTAGTACTGCTAACTTGAGCAGCTGACAAAATAAAAGAATCTACATGCATTTCAAGTAATCTATAACTTTGATTATTACAGTTATTTCTTAATTGTAAACCCTCCATGTTTTCTTCCAAAATTGCTATTTTGCAGAGGGATTATTAGGGGGAAAAGCAACATTTTAAGCCAAAATCGGAGACAGTTGAGAGGTTGGCTATGCCTAATTCTATAAAGCAATTTATTTGCATGTACCTCTCAACCTGTTAATGCAGTAAATATGAACAAGGCCAAATGTACTGGGGCAACATATAAACAGTACTAAAAATTGCTTTTGTATAAATTGAGACAGTTGATAGAATAACAGTTCTTACTTTTGCATGCATTTTTCTGAAGGTTATGAAGTCTGAAACTCAGTGTATCATTATTTAGTGACTTAATTTCTAAATGATTTGCCAGAAAACTACAAACTTTATGAAGAACAAACCAAAAATAAGAAGCAAAAATCTATTCATTCTTTGAAAATCTGGACAGTTGGGAGGTATAGTTCAGCTGGGCCTGTCTGAGTTTGCTGCCCTTCCCCCCTGACAAAATCACGGTTGAATGGAGCCTCTGCAGCCATTCCAATGAACCATTACTTGGCTATTTCACTCCATTTACCATAAACACTAATGTGCATACTGCTTTACTTGTATGATGAGTTGGACTTCATTTGAAAGTTTTATTTTGTATTTTACAGCACAAACACTAGGTCATCTACTAAACAAAGCAATGCGGTCTCACAATGAAAACTTAGCATTAAAACTTCTCTGCCCTTGAAACTCACATTCATTGAAACAGCATTGAAACCCACATTCAAAGAAAATACATTTTGCCAGTGGCAGATAAAGATTAATTTTGGGCTGTTTTCAAATCATAGGCCCCTTGCATATGTAACATACATGTGCTCTTTGATACACCTTCCTCATTGTACTAAATTATATTCCTTGTACAATATATTACAGTTGTTAGAGGGCATTTTAAATTTGTTTTGAACATTTTTCCAGTAAGCAATAAAACAAAATGCATGCACCCATAATGACAAAACTGCCCAGTTCAGAACATTTATCATAAATGTCTACTCAGACTTCCGCAGTCCACCATTATCAGTAAATATGCACAATTCTACAGTCCATTATCAGTAAATATGCACTATCTCTGAAGAAGTAAAAGTCATCTAAATAATTCCACATTAAAGAAATCTGTAACTAATGAAGAGGTTGCTGCTAGCAAACACCTTTATATTTTATGGTTTCATTGAAAAATAAAGTGCCTGTTGCCCCTCAGGAATAAATTGCCTATATTACATTAAAAAAATGATAAGCTAGTAATATTGCAAGAGGAAATGGATGGCAAACTGATAACGGACTCATAGTTAGTATTTTCACCAAGGAGAACATTCTCAATATAGCAGCATTCACCCCTTGTGGGAGTAGAACCCACAGCCTTCTGCATCAAAGGCAAGTACACAACTTGTTGTGCTATTAACAAGGTAAACCAACTTCACTTAAGCAGCACTAAACTTCTGTTCCCCTGCAGCTCTCAGCTCCTTGCAAAATCTACTAAATACTCAACTTCGCAGCACAACAAAACTGGAAAAAGCCAAAATGTATTGGGGGGGGGGGGTCAAAAGCCCAAAAATCAGGGACACAAACATTGCTTGTATAATCTTGGAAAGTTGCTAGAACTTACTGCCAAGCTCCCTGTGCAAAACAGAGGACCATACCACTACGCCAAATCAGCTGCTTTGAAAAAGAGGAAGACTGAAACTTAAATGGCTATCATTTAGTGAATTCAGTTCTCACCATAGCTGTCAACCTCTTAGTACAAAACACCTGGACAAACCCAGTAATGAGGGAATACAGCCCTCAAACATTCAGTGAATTCAGTTCTTGCCATAGCTGTCAACCTTAGCACAAAAAACGTGGACGAAGCCAATAATGAGGGAATACAGTCCCAAAAATAGGGACAAATTTCAAATATTCATCTTATAAACATAGAAAATTGCTAGAATAAAAGGTTGTGTTACGGTTGTGTTACTATGTATTTTCTGAAGAACAAATTCAAATGCCTGTCAATTTTACTGCTGACAGAATAAAAACAATTTTCAGCAGAGACCCAGGGAGAAATACTGCAGACACGTCTTTGTAAAATGACAGGGCACCAGAGCAAATCCACACAAACACAGGGAGGAGATGCAGACTCCACACAGAAGGCACCCCAGCCAAGAATCAAACCAGAAAACCTATAGCTGTGAGGCAAAAATACTACCACTGCACCATCAAATATGCAAGGACTTAAACATTCAGATTCCTGAAGTCTGAAATTCAAATGCCTGTCAATTTTATTTAACATTTGTTAATCAGGACAGTCTGACTTGGAACAAAAAAAAAAAATCAGCAGAGGCCCAGGAAGAAATAATGCAGACATGTCTTTGTAACATGGGAGGACACAAAAGCAAACCCACACAAACACAGGGAGAAGATAAAGACCCCACAAAGAAGGCACCCCAGCCAAGAAGCAAACCTGAGAACCTGCAGCTGTGAGGCAACAATGCTACAACTGCCCCATCAAGTATCAAGCATTGCAACATTTACAAACCACAGATATTATGAGGAACAGATCAGATCAAACATGAGGCAAAAATCTGCAGTTTTTTTTTCACAAATGGTGGTGGGTAGGGAATTAAGGTCTTTAACACCTGCATACAAGGTACAGGGTTCAAGCCTGAGGTATTCCCTCACACACACACACACACACACAAACACCTGTAGTAGCAAACCTCAAAAACTAAATATACTGCACTGGTTGCTAAACAGTTGTCATGAGAGTCCAATCAAGACAAAATGAAGTGTAGAAGAATAAAAATATTTCAATGCATTGGCTGCATGACAGCTTAATATCTAGATGGAAACAAAAAAGATTGTGAGGCATGAAAAAATAAATTACTTTTTTTAAATACATTAATGGAATGCCAGTCAAAATCAAGTATAAGAAAACAAGCAGCACTCAACTCAAACCACTTCTTGCACTGCAGTTCTAATTATAATTTATATTCAGCTTTATTAAAGTAACAAGTAACATGTTGAAAGTAGAAATCTCTGATGCCCCCACTTGTAAAAATGTTTCTTATCCAAAAAAAGACCTGCTGCCTGACATCTACTTGTTTCATGGGGAAAACATGATCAAAGTAAAAAATGAAAAGCAAACAAGAAATAAGCTCAAGATACATTGCTTAAAAGGATTACTGTACAGGTTATAGACCACGCGATTGGCATTCGGTTTATGGTTAAAGTCTGCAGAGATGACTGTCTGTAAGTCTCCAAGTGTAATGAGACTCTTAAAATAATGTAATTCTGTCCTTTATTACAAATACTGGCATATGCATTTCAATACCCAAGGCTTATACATTATCTAGTTAAGAATTCTCTACATGGCAACAGAAAGGCTTTCAATGTTGGCAATTCTTTAACAGTATGCTTATTAAAGCTTACTTACATCTTGCAATCTCATAAGCAAAAAAATTCCAGCAACCTTGGATCCTGGTAAAACGATTTTATTGTAGAATAATTAAAATAAAATAAAATAAAACAACCTTGACCATCAAAGATTCCTTGTTGTACTAAGCGCTTTCTCCCTCTAAAAATAAACGGGCATCCTCAGAGTACAAAAACCAATTCTCAGTCCATCCCTTAAATACTGAATTTGAAAATGAATAATTGGATAATTAGATCAGTTTAAAATTAATTAGTTAATTAACAACAAGAGAAGTAATAAACCTTAATCTGTATTACACACATAGAAAAAACTGTTGCAGAGGTATCAGACAAAAAAAGCAGCAGATAAAAAGCAGCACATAAAAGAAGCAAGGCAGTATTAGAACAATAGTATGCTCAAGGAAAAAGTTTAAAATTCTTAAATAAATGATAATAAATATATTACTGAATTAACTGTAAATAAATATATATATGAATATTTAAATATTTAATTGTTAAAATGTTTAATCATCAATTAATTAATCATAAATATCAGATTAAATATAAAAATAAATATAACAATATATATATATATATATGTTGTATATAAAATTGTAAATATAAGTAATAAATTAATAAATTAATCAGTGAATTAAATTGTATAATAGAATGGTGTAAAATAGTGTAAAATAGTATAAAAAAGCTAAAATACACTTACTTAAAACATCATGAATAAAAACTGAAATTTTGTAATATAAAAATGTAATGTAAAATGTATCATATAAAATGTGATTTCAACTTGAGTATACTTGATATAGAAATGTGTTCATTGATGCCTGGCCATTGACTTGCATTTAGACATAATTGCCATAGACATTCCTTTGCTTCAAGCATTACTTTCTCATCTCCCCCTTTGTGAACATTATGTGGGATTCTGTCTATGACAAAAAACAAAAATCTCTTAAAGTTGTTACATTTAACACTGTGGTTGTAAAGAGCACTTGTTTTTTTATGTTTTTTAATGTCTCTCAAGTGTTCTGTGATGCGTTGTTTTAGCTTCCTAATCGTTTTACCGATATAAAAAGCCGGACAAACAGTACATGACGCAACATAAACAACCATGGATGAATTGCAGTTACAATGGCCAGGACAACGAATGGTTTTGGCAAAGTGGGCTATAGTAATAAAAGGACTATCGTAAATGTATCTACAAATGTGACATGCCCCACATCTATTCATCTTAGATTTATTAAAAATGTCTGTTTTACAACTTTTTTCAAAAAGATTTTTCAAATTATTACCTCTGCTGTATGTCAATTTGGGTTGACTACCCAAAATATCCACTAATTCCGCATCACCTTTAATAGTACTAAACCATGTTTCTTCAATTATATTAACTATTTTTTGTGATGTCTCGTAAGGAATAATACAAGTGTCATGTCTTGCCAATGTAGGATGAAGATCATCAGGACTAGGTAAACCGTACTTTATAATAGGTTTGTAACACACTGATCTCTTATGTATGATCTCTTTACTGATTAAAGAAACAAATTCGTGTGGATATCCTCTGGTGAAAAACATATTACTCAAATTTTGCAACTCTTTTAAAAATAGGGTATCCTCACTAGTAATTCTCGACAGTCTAACCATCTGTCCCTTAACTAGATTTCTTTTTTGATGGACCAGATGGCAGCTGTCAAAATGCAAAAAAGAGTGCTGTTATATCTAAGATACTTGGACGACATTCTTATTTTTTGGGGTGGTTCCAAGGAAGAGTTTACTGATTTTATAGATTACTTAAACAATACTACTACATTTTTAAAATTCACCAGTCACATTTTCACAAACCATTGTGAATTTTTAGATATTGTTTTGACAGTGAAGAACCGTCAGTTTGAGTCCAACATTTTCAGGAAGACAACATATTCCAACTCTTTTTTGCATTTTGACAGCTGCCATCCGGTCCATCAAATAAGAAATCTAGTTAAGGGACAGATGGTTAGACTGTCGAGAATTACTAGTGAGGATACCCTATTTTTAAAAGAGTTGCAAAATTTGAGTAATATGTTTTTCACCAGAGGATATCCACACGAATTTGTTTCTTTAATCAGTAAAGAGATCATACATAAGAGATCAGTGTGTTACAAACCTATTATAAAGTATGGTTTACCTAGTCCTGATGATCTTCATCCTATATTGGCAAGACATGACACTTGTATTATTCCTTACAACGAGACATCACAAAAAATAGTTAATATAATTCAAGAAACATGGTTTAGTACTATTAAAGGTGATGCGGAATTAGTGGATATTTTGGGTAGTCAACCCAAATTGACATACAGCAGAGGTAATAATTTGAAAAATCTTTTTGAAAAAAGTTGTAAAACAGACATTTTTAATAAATCTAAGATGAATAGATGTGGGGCATGTCACATTTGTAGATACATTTACGATAGTCCTTTTATTACTATAGCCCACTTTGCCAAAACCATTCGTTGTCCTGGCCATTGTAACTGCAATTCATCCATGGTTGTTTATGCTGCGTCTTGTACTGTTTGTCCAGCTTTTTATATTGGTAAAATGATTAGGAAGCTAAAACAACGCATCACAGAACACTTGAGAGACATTAAAAAACATAAAAAAACAAGTGCTCTTTACAACCACAGTGTTAAATGTAACAACTTTAAGAGATTTTTGTTTTTTGTCATAGACAGAATCCCACATAATGTTCACAAAGGGGGAGATGAGAAAGTAATGCTTGAAGCAAAGGAATGTCTATGGCAATTACGTCTAAATGCAAGTCAATGGCCAGGCATCAATGAACACATTTCTATATCAAGTATACTCAAGTTGAAATCACATTTTATATGATACATTTTACATTACATTTTTATATTACAAAATTTCAGTTTTTATTCATGATGTTTTAAGTAAGTGTATTTTAGCTTTTTTATACTATTTTACACTATTTTACACCATTCTATTATACAATTTAATTCACTGATTAATTTATTAATTTATTACTTATATTTACAATTTTATATACAACATATATATATTGTTATATCTATTTTTATATTTAATCTGATATTTATGATTAATTAATTGATGATTAAACATTTTAACAATTAAATATTTAAATATTCATATATATATTTATTTACAGTTAATTCAGTAATATATTTATTATCATTTATTTAAGAATTTTAAACTTTTTCCTTGAGCATACTATTGTTCTAATACTGCCTTGCTTCTTTTATCTGCTGCTTTTTATCTGCTGCTTTTTTTGTCTGATACCTCTGCAACAGTTTTTTCTATGTGTGTAATACAGATTAAGGTTTATTACTTCTCTTGTTGTTAATTAACTAATTAATTTTAAACTGATCTAATTATCCAATTATTCATTTTATAATTCAGTATTTAAGGGATGGACTGAGAATTGTTTTTTGTACTCTGAGGATGCCCGTTTATTTTTAGAGGGAGAAAGCGCTTAGTACAACAAGGAATCTTTGATGGTCAAGGTTGTTTTATTTTATTTTATTTTAATTATTCTACAATAAAATCGTTTTACCAGGATCCAAGGTTGCTGGAATTTTTTTGCTTACAAGTTGTTGGCGTTTTGGATTTGATCTTGCAATCTCAGCCAAGCTTACCTGATGGTCATTAAAGTATTGCTACTTAAACACAGAGCAACAGGCACTTTGAGTAATAAGCATAAATCAACAGTACAAAAAATATGACAGAAACCAGACCATTCTGCAAAAATCAAGGACAGATGAAAAGCCACTCTAGTACTTGTGTCTACCTTGGATGGGTGGGATTCTCTGCACATTTACATTGCATAACTACTCCTTGCCTTGCTTCGACACATCCAGAGTCACTACATGGGGGAGTGGGGTGTAACAAGTATGTCACAGTTTGAAATGTCTCTGGCTGACTTGTGATGGCCCTGACACATTTGTCATACCTCTCAACCTCAGAGCAAGAAATCTGGACAAAGCCATACAAAGAAATGGGACAAAGGCCCAAAAATAAGGACATTTTTTTAAATATTGCTCTTTTAACCTTAGAAAGCTAATAGAGGTCTTGCATTAATATGAATTTTCTGAATGATATGAAATCTGAAACTCAAATGTCTGTCATTATTTTCTAACTTCAGTCTTTAATTATTTGTCACTAATTTGCCAAAAAAACCCACAATTTTTTGAAAAATGGACCAAAAAATGTGATGTAAAAATATAAAATAGCAACACAATACAGCTGGGAACCTGTCAAAGAAGGGACACTTTAATATTAGTACTGCTAACTTGAGCAGCTGACAAAATAAAATAATCTACATGCATTTCTGAAATAAAAGTAATCTGATTATTACAGTTATTTCTTAATTATAAACCCTCCATGTTTTCTTCCAAAATTGCTATTTTGCGGAAGGATCATTAGGGGAAGAGCAACATTTTGAGTCAAAATCAGGGACAGTTCAGAGGTTTGGCTATGCCTAATTCTATAAAGCAATTTATTTGCATGTACCTCTCAACCTGTTAATGCAATAAATCTGGACAAGGCCAGATATATTGGGGGGGAACATATAAACAGTACTAAAATTGCTCTTGTATAAACTGGGACATAAATCTGGACAAGGCCAAATATATTGAGGAACATATAAACAGTACTAAAATGCTCTTCTATAAACTGGGACAGTTGATAGAACAGGTCTTACTTTAGCATGGATTTTTCTGAAGGTTATGAAGTCTGAAACTAGGTGTGTCATTATTTAGTGACTTAATTCCTAAATGATTTGCCAGGAAACCACAAATTTTGATGAGGAACAAATCAAAAATAAGAAGCAAAAAATCTATTGATTCTTTGAAAATCTGGACAGTTGGGAGGTATGGTTCAGCTGGGGCTGTCCAAGTTTGCCCTTCCCCTCACAAAACCCTGGTCGAATGGAGCCTCCCTGCAGCCATTCCAATGATCCATTACTTTGCTATTTCACTCCATTTACCATAAACACTAATGTGCATACTGATTTACTTCTATGATGAGTTGAACTTCATTTGAAAGTTTTATTTTTGCATTTTACAGCACAAACACTAAGACATCTGCTAAACAAACTTGGCATTAAACCTTCTCTGCCCTTGAAACTCACATTCACTGAAACAACATTAAAATCCACATTCAAAGAAAATACATTTTACTTGTGGCAGGTAAAAATTAATTCTGGGCTGTTTTCAAATCATAGGCCCCTTGCATATGAAAACATGTGCTCTTTGATACACCTTCCTATTGCTTTGAAATTTTTTCCAGTAAACAATGAAACAAAACTGTCCAATTCAGAACATTTCCGTCATAAAAGTCTACTCAAACTTCTACAGTCCACTATTATCAGTAAATATGCACAATTCTACAGTCCACCATTATCAGTAAATATGCACAATCTCTGAAGTAGTAAAAAAGTCATCTAAATAATTGCACGTTAAATAAATCTGTAATGAAGAGGTTGGTGCTAGCAATCACCTTTATATTTCATGGTTTCATTGAACAATAAAGTGTCTGATGCCCCTGTGGAATAAATTGCCTAAATTACATTAAAATAAGCTAGTAATATTGCAATAGGAAATGGATGGCAAACTGATAACAGGCTCATAATTAGAATCTTAACTTTCAGTACGGCAGCATTCACCCCTTATGGGAGTAGAACCAACAACCTTCTGCATCAAAAGCAAGCACACAGCCTGTTGTGCTATTAGCACTAAACTTCTCTTCCTGCAGCTCTCAGCTCCTTGTAAAATCTACTCAATACTCAACTGCATCTCAACTTCGCAGCACAAGAAGTCTGGAAAAGCCAAATTTATTGGGGTGGGTCAAAAGGGCAAAACCAGGGACACATTAAACATTGCTTGTATAATCTTGAAAGCTGCTAGAATAAAATGCTGTGTTACCACGGTACCACCATACATTTTACTGCCAAAGTCCCTGTGCAAAAGAGTCAGAACAACATACCACTATGCCAAATCACCTGCTTTGTGAAAGAAAAATGCTGTGTTACCACCGTACATTTTACAGACAAGGTCCCTGTGCAAAACAGTCAAGAGCAACATACCACTACGCCAAATCAGCTGTTTTGTGAATGAGAGGAAGATTGAAACTTAAATGGCTATCATTTAATGAATTCAGTTCTCACCATAGCTGTCAACCTCTTAGCACAAAACACCTGGACAAACCCAGTAATGAGGGAATACAGCCCTCAAACATATTCAGTGAATTCAGTTCTTGCCATAGCTGTCAACCTTAGCACAAAAAACCTGGACAAAGCCACTAACAGGGTATTACAGTCCCAAAAATAAGGAAAAATTTCAAATAGTCACCTTATAAACTTAAAAAATTGCTATAATAAAAGGTTGTGTTACTATATATTTATTGCTAGAATAAAAAGTTGTTTAACTATGTATTTTCTGAAGACTATGAAGTCTGAAATTCAAATGCCTGTCAATTTTACTTGTGATGGAACAAAAACAATTTTCAGCAGAGGCCCAGGGAGAAATACTGTAGACACGTCTTTGTAAAATGGCAGGACACCAGAGCAAATCCATACAAACACAGAGATAAGATGCAGACTCCACAAAGAAGGCACCCCAGCCAAGAATCAAACCACAAATCCTATAGCTGTGACTCTGAGGCAACAATACTGCCACTGCACCATCAAATATGTAAGAAATTAAACATTCAGAAACCTGAAGTCTGAAATTCAAATGCCTGTCAATTTTATTTAACATTTGTTAATCAGGACAGTCTGACTTGGAACAAAAAAAAACAATTTTCAGCAGAGGCCCAGGAAGAAATAATGCAGACATGTCTTTGTAACATGGGAGGACACAAATGCAAACCCACACAAACACAGGAAGAAGATACAGACCCCACATAGAAGGAACCCCAGCCAAGAATCAAACCTGAGAACCTGCAGCTGTGAGGCAACAATGCTACTACTTCACCATCAAATATCAAGCATTGCAACATTTACAAACCACAGATATTATGAGGAACAGATCAGATCAAATATGAGGCAAAATTACAAATGGTGGTGGGTAGGGAACCCAAGTCTTCCCTACCACACCACCATGGGGGCGCACACACACACACACACAGACACAGACACACACACACAGACACACACAGACACACACACACACACACACACACACACACACACACACACACACAGACACACACACACACACAGACACACACACAGACACACACACACACACACACACACACACACACACACACACACACACACACACACACACACACCATACATTCATTCCAATAGAAAAAGCACCATTCATTCCAAATGAAAAAGCACTATACATTCAAACAAACACACTTACCTGTCTGTAATAACCAATGTACATAGATCCAAACCCCTTCCCGCGCAATACTCCAAAGACTCGCGAGATAGTTCAAATCCTTTAGTCCGGCCACAATGTATTCTCCCAGCGTGTCTGTGCAGTTTAAAGTGCACAGACGTCTCCTCGCGTTTCCCTATCGGGACTGCCGGACTGCCTTGAGCATGCGCATACAGTAGACCAGTAGTCTGGACTACTGCACATGCGCGAATTTTGAAACTTTTTTTTTCTATTTTTTATTTTTATTTTTAGTTCTTTTTGTTTTGAAGGGGCTGCAGTCCAGCAGTCCAATAGCACGGGCCGCCCCTGTTGAGAAGGAACATTTGGCAATTGAGTTCACATTTTCAAAGTTCCATGATTACATTTATGGCTGAGCTATTCAGATTGAGACTAGTTGTCAACCTCTAGTCACTATTTTAAAGAAGCCTATGCATACAGCTCCAGTAAGTTTACAGAAAATGTTGCTCAAGTTGGAAAAGTACAATTTCAAAATGGTATACACAAAAGGTAAACTTCTTTATCTGGCTGATACCTAGATCACCCAGAAATACAACGGAACAATTTGATGCAGAGAATTTTGACTTCTGTTTCATGTTATTGCAGCATTTTTCTACCTACTAGACTGAGATGAGAGAGAGAGATGACACTGATCCAGTTTTGCAAAAGCTCAACCACTTCATTAATGCTGGATGGCTATCAAAGCAATCTTATGTACTGTCAGAAGTGCAACTTTATTTTCCTTACCAAGATGAAATGTTTATGGAAGATGGTATCATTTTAAAGGTCCTAAAGTTGTTGTTCCTATTTCCTTATAACATGAATATACCAGATTTTACATCGTGCCCATCCAGGTTCCATTTCTAGCAAAAGAAGGGCGAGAGGATTAGTATTTTGGCCTTCTCTGTCAAAAGACATTGATAAAGTACTTTCATCTTGTTCAGTATGCAATAATAAACCGCATTTGAAAAAACAGCCACTTTAGATAAGCCAGATTCCTAAACTACCTTGGTCAACAGTAGCCACTGACATATTCGAGTGGAATGATCAGCATTACTTAGTGTTGGTAGACTCTTATTCGAACTAGTTGGAAATTGATTTACTACCTAACCTAATGTCCAGTACTGTTATTACTAAGTTAAAGTATCATTTCTTAGTCCATGGTAGTCCACACAAACTTATCTCTGACAGCAGTACCCAGTTTCCCAGTCAATTGTTTTTGAAATTTCCAAAAGAATGGGACTTTGTTCATATTACTAGCAGTCCGGAATACCCACAGTCAAACGGCTTGGCTGAACATGCAGTACAGAATGCAAAGCAATTGTTGGAGAAGTCAGTGTGTGACAATACCAATATCTTTTTGAATTTACTCAGTCTCAGAAATATACCAAAATATACCCCCGTGAAAACCTACTTGGCTCGCCTGCTCAGAGACTTCTATCTAGGCAAATTAGAACAACCTTGGCTATCACTTCTAGCTTGTTGGTGCCTAATGCTAAAAACAACAGGGGATTCAAAACCCAACTATTTGGAAAACGTTCTTTTCAGAAGTCCAGCTACAATAAAATGGGTAGATCTCTTTATCTGTTGACAAGGAGAGACAGTGAGGATGCAAATGCCGAAAGGCTTTGATGGATTGGTCAAGTGACAGGTATATGTTCCGAGTCGAGATCCTACTTCGTAGAATCAAAGGTTATGGAATCCAGGAGGAACCATAGGCATCTCCTTCCTGTGTCAGAATCAATATCGCAGTATTGTACCTGTGATACAGACTCTAGACCTCGGAGTAATCCAGGCATTGTTCCTGTTGAAGAACGTGTCTCAACACCTACTTCCATTCCTGATGTCCCCAAAGTTGAACATTCAGTAAAGACAGTCCCCACTGTTTGACCTAGTTCGAATTTTTATAGCACATGATTTGGTCATATTTCTAGACCCAGTGTGAAATACACAGCAATCTGGACGTGATTGTTTTATGTGTATTTAATTTTGTATAATTGCATGTCAAAGGATTATTTCTGTACAACTGCATGTTAATCAATGTTGTTATTAATGTATGAGCTATTTCTCAAAGATGGAGGATGTAGAACAGTGTGTGTGTTGTAACTTTAAGAAGCATTTCCAAGTGTGACATGTGCATATAAAGATTGAGCACGTGCAGGCAGTAGTGCCATTTTGAGACAGCAGCCAGAACGTGAACATGCGTGAGTATGATAATCAGTTTATAAGTTTAAGTTACTAAGCCTGAATTCTGAAGTGTTTGTATATAATAAAGCTGCTTGAACAGAACCCATAACTATTTGCTGCTTTATCCTGACCAGGCAAGCAACAGCAGGGAAATTACTGTAGCTGTTGTCCATTCGCTTGGTACAAAACCTATATGGAGGCAGAGATTGAACAGTGCTGTTAGGAATATGGCTAATTCATACTTCATATTATTTAAGATGCATCTGTGCAGCAGTAGCATTGTTGCCTCACAGCAAGAGGTTCTCCCGTTCGATTCTCGGCTGGAGTGCGGGGAGTGCCTTCTGTGTGGAGTCTGCATGTTCTCCCCGTGGTTGGGTGGGCCCAAAGACATGCCTTCATTGAAGGTTGAACATCGAGCTGGCACCTCGGCGTTTGTGAAAATCTACTGCCAATCATTAGCAGACCGGAGTTCTGCTGTGGCGACCCCTAACCGGGAAAAGCCGAAAGACAACAAAATTATTTAAGATGCATCTGGGGATATTGTAGGTGTTCAGTCTTTGTGTAGGTAACATCGTAAGCAATCAGCTCAACATATTGCTACACTGTGCTTTTGAGATTACAAACTTAACTAAAAAATGCTTTGTGATGGCCTTTGGCTTGGGTAGCTATTTTAGCCTCATACTTAGCTTTGGTAGATTTATTAAGCTCCTGAGTTGTTCGTTTATTTAGGTGACAAGGGCTGTAACATTCTGGGAAGTACTCTTCTTACTTTTGGTCAAAATGCTTTTCCTTTTATTATAATGCTTGTTGATAGTATGGTTCCATCATGTGGGTTTGTTACTAGGGTTTAGCAATATATGTACAGTGCAGTGCGTAAAAAAACAGTAATCTGCATAAAAACACACTGAAAATGAGGGTCCCAATGGATATGAAGAAGCTTTAATGAGGAAAAAAACAGCAATCTAAAATAATACACACTTAAATATTGAGCGCTTTGATCACAAAACAACCAGGGACTTCATCAGAATACAAAAGTGCATTGATGCAACATTACTTAAATACACCATCTCATCAATTATTAATTGTCCTAACCAATAATTAAACTAAACCAACTCTAATTAATCCAATTAGAAAAGAGTAATCAAACTTTAAATATAATTAGACTTTAAATATGCAGAAGTTACTAGGGTTTGCCCTGCACTTATTCCTACATCTATGCAGCTGTTTACATGCTGGTATAATGTGGCAGTAGTGTACATTTCAATATTTTCAGTTACATTAACTGGGTTTGATGGGAATTTGAAGCTTGCCAATATATCACGTAGGAGTAGGTAGTTTCTCTTAAAGAAATTTCTAAACATACCTTGGATGGAAGGGATCTCTGGTTTCAATTTTATTTGGATGGAGACTGCTTTACTGTCAGACCTAATAAATGATGAAGATAAGCAAGGGATGATGAAAGATGCTCCCATAAGGACAAGATCCAATATGTTATCTTAATTGTTCCAGGGCATTTGTATTGACAAAGTCCACAAATCTCTGTGCTTGCGCATTAGTGGTGGTATGTGTTTGACAGCCCATAGTTGACTATTTTAAATCACCTAGGAAAATGGTATTGGGTTTAATACTGAATGATTCTAGTTCCTGGAGATAGTCATTGCAGCTTTCTTTTGTCATAGAGGGAGTTCTATAGCTAACTGATACATGGTATTGGACCTTTTTGATGGTTATGCATCATGCTATTTTGCCAGCCTTGATATGAATCTCTTATGAATGTTAACTGATATACTTCCACTTTTTTCCCTTCCTGCACAGTACTGGCATTAACATCTGAAAGGTGTTACAGCTCTACACAGCCAAAGTGCTCTCTGCTATTTTAAACCATGTCTCAGTCACTACATAGACATCAATATGACCCAGGGTGAGAACAGCTTGTAGGGAGTGGAGTTTCTTGTTCAGGTTCCTATCACTGATCAGTAACACCTTCATATATTCCTTTATTTGTTTAATTTTGTCTTACTCATCATTAAAACACTAACAGATACCAGAGTTAATTGCACTATTTTGGTGTCCACTAACAAGATGCTTTGGCATGTATTTGTGCAACACAAATTGTCTTCTACTTGTTTCCAGTGGCATAGAGGAATAAATCCCTGACTACATTCCTGTTGACCTGGGTTTGTTTGGCAGCTTGGTTGACTAGTGGAATGGCAGGGAGAATGGGTGTGCTCATCCTTGCAGGAGGCGGAGGCATATGCATGGCTGGAAAGCCAGTCGTGATGTGTTATAGCCAAATGGCATAGCAGCTTGTCTAGGTCAACTTCATTCACAAATTCAGCATTGTCTGTATATTGCACAACCCATGGAGGTTGTCAGGCCACACATCAGGGTCAAGAAACCCAGGGCAGAATTAAGCTAGGAAATCACCCCTGGCTAGAATGGTTGGCAACACAGTATTTGTCTTTTTATATTCTTATCACTCATTTGTATTGAGTGACTTCTTTCCAGATTTGCAATTCCATGTAAAGGTGGACAATTACTCTCCAAGTTTTGGAAGCAGGTATTGTGGTGGACACAGGAAAGGAGTAGGAGTTGGGGGTAGTAAGGCTAAGTCATGGCTGATGCCTTTAGGGTTTTGGCCCTGAGGGTCCCAGACTTTTCTTTATGTTTGCTTGCCATTGCATTTTGTATTTATCTTTCTTAGCCTTGCTAGATTCAGTGGACTCTTGTCTGGAGTTAGAAGGCCAGAACTTGCAGGGAAATTCCTGCCACACCTAGGCACACATTTGAAAAATCTGCCTAACAGATTTCTCCAGCTTTTTGCACATCACTTAAGCAGTGTTAGGAGAAGATCCTTACATGAAAGGGACATTTATGATATTAGACTTCACATTGTCTAGTGGCAGCGAAGTCCTCAACTATGCATGTCTTCCAATAACAGACTCCATTGCTGTTACGCTAATAAAGCCACAGCACCATGACCACATTTTTTACTTTGCTGTCCTACTTGGTAAGAGAGATCACACAAATCCAGCAACTCCAATTCCAGGTCTTTTTCCTCAGTGCCTTCTACCACATCTATGTCTGCTCCATCAGAGTCTATTGATAAGAAAGCATGTAGGACTGGCAGCTTAAAGCCCTGAAAACTAGGGTAACAGCTGTGTACACATTTTCCCAAATATACCAAGGGCTAAGCTCTCCATGTCATTTGAAATAGGTTTCCTGATAGGAGTCAGTCAAGACCGCTTCCTTATTCATATCCAGGGACACCACATCTATCTGCTCATTCATTTCAGCTTAGGTACCTATGGAAATCCTTGAGCCTATAAAACTGGTCAGATTTCCTTGGAAGAGGGAAGGGTGTGATGTTCCACTGATCCATTTAGAAACACATTTACTGTAATTTATAGTACTGGAGGGATAACTAGTAGCTGCAGTCCAGGGAGACCCACAAAGGCCCTATATCTCTGCTGGGTTCAGAGTATTCCTTTGAATCCTACTGGAAGGTCTCACATTCTATTAAAAATGCAGCTGAAGGAATTGTCCTCTGGTAGAGAGATGGAGGATAACATGTACTCAGTGTCCAAGGACAGGGGATCTGCTGATATAACCCTGCCCACAAATGCAGGTTTATCAGCATCAGAGGTAGGATCCACCCTTATCTTCTTAGAAGGGGATTCAGACACTAATTGAATAGCTACATAAGCACCAAAAGGGCAGAGCTAAGTCATAATTGTTTTGGCCAAACTTAAGAACCTGAAGAAGCCTGGGCAAGGGGTTGGACCAAGGCACAGTCGGGTATAGGCAAGCTGGGTTGCACCTCCTCAACTATTGGTGTCTTATGCTTACCATTTTTTTAACACAACCAATTTTGATGCCTCAGGTTGAGAGGGGAACAAAATTAAATTTGGTTGCATACAAATGTTATGGGGGTCCAGCCTTCCACTTCCATAATAAAGATTTGCACCTTTGGTGCCAGAGGGTATCTGGCTGTTGAAATGGCCCCAAAATAGGGACAGATTTTAAATATTGCTCTTATAAACTTAGGGAGTAGCTAGAATTAAATGTTATGTACTCACTGTAACTAGGCATTTGCATTTTCTGTTTTCATTCTTCTTCAACCCATGAGTTCAGATTTCATCCTTGGATCCAACTCGGCCACACACTACAGACTATGGATCTAATGCTCAAGCTTCTCCCTCTACCCATAATGCACTATACCATCCCAATTACCTTAGATCAAGTTTATTGCCATATAACCCTATAGCTAACCAGAAATAGCTATAGCTGATAGAGAAAGGAAGGGCTCAAACCTGGAACTGTAAGTTCCAAATACAATCCAATAGGTCTCAACAGAAAACATGGATGGGGGATGGATGGGAGGGAAGTTGAGGAAGACTGAAAATAGATAACACAGATGCCTAGTTATGGTGAGTACATAACTTTTAAATCTGATTACGTCCTTTTCATTTTTCCTTAACCCATGGGGCTGAGTCCCCAGCTGCACTGATCTTGTGTGGCCCTTATGGAAGGTCTTCTGCAGTACAGTGGAAGCAAAGGTGGCTCTGTTTCTAGTTCTAATATCCAATTTGTAACGAGTAACAAAAGTATGAGCACTGAACCATGTGGCTGCAGCACAAATATCATTAATAGTTGTTCTTGACAAAGAAGCACATGAAGCAGCCATGGATCTGGTTGAATGAGACTTAGGAGGTTTAGGTAAGGTCATGCCTTGTTGTGAATAAATCCAAGAAATACAGTCTGTAATCCATTTGACTAGAGTGACTTTAGAGACTCGACAACCCAGTATTTTTGGTGAAAAATCTAATTTTCTAATTCGTTCAGTCCTGTGGAGATAAAAATATAATTGACTGTGCACATCAAAGAGATGAAGCATGTACTCTCCCTTATTTGAAAAATTTGGAAAGGATACTGGTAAATGAATGCACTGATTGTTATTTTCAGAAACCACTTTTGGTAAAAAAAAAAAAAAAAAAGATTTTGTCCATAAAGTAACCCTATCTTTATTAAAAATGATGTAAGGGGGTTTAGAAGAAAGAGCCTAGAGTTCAGATATTCTCTTTGCAGAAGTAATGGCTACTAAAAAAAACTGTTTTCCATGAAAGGAATTTTAAATCAGTTTTAGCTGAACTTTCAAAAGATTTTTGAGTTAGACCTTGTAGCAGAACTGTTAGATCCCAAGGAGATGAGGGATCCTTTACTGGTGGTCTTAGAAGACAAAATACCCTTCCAAAAGCCTTGCATAATTTGAACAAATTCAATGAATAATCTCTCCCCTGTGTGAAATTGAAAAATTGCTCCAAGCTGAAGTTTAATCATAGAGAAACTTGCTCCTTCTTTAAAAGGAGTTGCTAAAAATTGAAGAACCACAGAAAATGGAGCAGAGAAAGGGTCAAGCTCATTATTTACAGACCAAAGGGAAAATTTGTATAATGACAAAAATACCAAGTCAATTAGAGAGGATATTAAATTAGGAAAAAAAAAATAAAAAGCATATTAAAATATAGAGAGAGATAGGGGTAAAAAGGACAAAAGGAAGAGGGGATGTCACACAAGTTAGAAGAGAGGAAGAGGAGGTAAGGCAGTAGATAGGGGAAAGAAAGAGGCAGAGAAGGCAAAGAGAAGAGGGGGAAGAGAAAGAAAGGAGAAGGTTAGAGAGAGGAAAAAAGTTCAAGGGTCAAAGGATAAAAGGTATTAGCTAGACTGACTAAGATACACATAATAGTAGGTGAAAAGAGGGAGATAAGGAGAGGAGAAGTTAGTCTGGAGTACTACAAGAACAAAGCCAGTGGTTTTGGAAGTGTAGTTTAAGTTTTTGTTTGAAGAGGGGTAAGGAAGTAATCTGAGTAATTTCCCTGGGTAAGAGATTCCAAATTCTACCTACAGAATTAGTGAATAAGGAGTCGCCAGCTGAGTTGTTAGACTTAATAGAACTGGCCAAGAGTTTACAGGAGGATCGAAGGGAGGTAAGATTGCTATAGGGGACTAAGAGTTGTGAGAGTATAGGGGTGTTATCAGGTTGGTGTAGTATTTTGTGGGCAATAGTGAGTTGTGAGGTTGCAAGGTAGTTTTGTAGTTCAAGCCAGCCTAGAAGTTTCAAGTTATGGCAGTGATGGGTTCTGAAAGGGTTAATAGTGGCGAAGCGGGCGAAATGGAGCAGAGAAAGGGTCAAGCTCATTATTTACAGACCAAAGGGAAAATATTTTCCACTTGCTCTTGTATACTTTTTAGTAGATTCTTTTTAAGAAGCCGAAATAACAGTATGCACAGTGGAAGAGAGTCTAGGTTGTCTAACCATTATTTCAGGTGAAGAAACCATGCGGTTAGTTTGAAGACCTGTATGTTGGATCCCTGATCGGTGAGAGAGGAGATATGGAGTTGGTTCTAGTATCCATGGAGGATAATGAAGGTAAGACTGTAGGAAGGGGAACCACACTCATTGAGGCTAGAAAGAGGCAATGAGGATTACTGAGCTCTTCAGCAGAAATTTGTAAATCAAAGAGAGAGGGGATTAGCATAAAGGAAATCTGAGGGCGAAGCGTAGACTAGAGCAGCTCTAAGTGAGTTCCAGTAAAGGGGGATAAGAGCAAAGTACCTGCAGCACTTGCTGTGTGGTTCACAAAGAGGTCACAGAAAGGCTGGCCCCAACGATGGAAGATCATTTCCTCCACAGACTGACAGAGACCACTCATGAAGCATCAAGGTGGACCTGCTTACTTTGTCCACTAGTACATAGTACATTCCTCAAGAATGTGTATCACAATTAGAAAGCAGTCTGGAGAGCTCACCCATTCCCACACACTCATGGCCTCGGATAAGATTGAGTTCATCCTTGTTTGTACCAGAATACAGACATGTTGTTGGTTTGAAATGCAATAATCCCTAGAGGCAAAGCATCTAAAAATGCTTGCAATGCAAGTAGGACTGCTCTCATTTCTAGAACATTGATATGCAGATTGAGCTCTTGGACCATTCTTCCCAAGAAATACACCCCCCACCCCAGTTGAGAAGCATCCATGGTCACTGAGGCCATTGCGGGTGGTAGAACAAAGAGTTGGCCTAGATTAATATCTTCTGCTTGTATGCACCACTGCATATGCTGTTTGCAAACTGGAGTAAGCTTAACTGGAAAAGACAGGGGTTGATGCAGAATGTACCACTGAACAGCTAGAGTCCATTGGAGAACACCCCTAAAGAAAAGTGCCAAAGGAAGTAACACAATGGCTGCTGTCATGGACTCTAGTGCTTGAAGCACTTATCTTGCTGGAGGAGATGGTAGGGAAAGAAGATGTATCTGACTTCTGACAGTGGAAATGCAATGAGGAGGTAATGATGCCACCTATGTTTTTGTATCCAGAAATGTACCAATGAACTCCAGACTCTTGACTGGCTTTAATTTTGATTTGGTATAGTTTATTGTTATACCCAATGACTTGCAAATAGTCCCTGGCATGCAGAAGGAGATGCCTGGAGGGGGCAGTGAGGAGCCAGTCATCTAGGCATGGAAACACCTGGATTCCTTTTAGTCTCAAGTGAGCTGCCACCACTGCCATACATTTTGTAAATACCCTGGGGGCTATGGTGAGTCCAAAGGGTAGGGCTCTGAATTTGTAATGACAGACTCACAGCCAAAATAGTGTCTTCAGGAGCATCTGTCTATTTTGATATGATAGTACATGTCCTGAAGATCTATGGAGCACATCCAATCGTCCTTGTGAAGAAAGGGTAGTATGGACTGTACCATGACCATTTGGAACTTTGATTTCTTCACATACTGATTCAAATTGCTTAGATCCAAAATGGGTCTGAGGTCCCCTGTTTTCTTGGGCACTAAAAGAAGTGTGAATAAGTTTCAAATCCTATTTGGTCTGGTGGGACCTTTCGGATGACTCTTTTTCCCAGCATCTTTTGGCTTTCCTGTGCTGTTGCTTTCCATTGACTGGGTGGAACATTGGGAAGATTCTTTCTTTTGGAGGGAGTTGGAAAATTATATGTAATAACCTATGGATTTTATTCTTTGCAACTATGAATCTTTTTTAGCTTTGCCCAGGCATCTGGATGCTAGAACAATTGTTCCCTGACTGCCTCCAGAGGTGGATAGTTGGGCAGCACTTCAGGAGCACTGGAAGGGCTTGTCTGGAAAATAATCCATGAAACCCTCATTCTGCAGGCCTCCACTGCCTCTGGGACAACATCTTTCATTAAAATTTCTTCCTCTGCCTCTGAAGGAATTATCACTGCATGGGTCTTGGAAATATCCCGAGAGTTTTAAAATCACAGCCTCTCTGATTCTTGGAGAAGGTTTGGTGAGGGGTAGAAAACTTGATTCCAATGTCAGATGAGTCTTTCCATCTTGTTCACTGCAGGTAAGCATCTATTTTACTGATGGTCCAAACAAGAAACTGCCATTGAATGGGGCATTGATAAAGGACATCTTAAAAGGTTCCACAAAGTTGCATAGCAGCATCCAGGCATGGCTCCTTAAGGAAGTGTCTGATCCAGCTGCTTGTGGGGTAGCGTCAGCTGTGAGAGAGCTCAATCTCTTTGAAGCATTTGATATGGATAAGAGAGTGGAAAGTTGGGAGGATGTTCTTTTGAAATCCTCTGCAGACATGTATTCAGAGAGTATTTGATAACTCTTTGATCAAATCTCTCAGAAGTCTACTAAAGTGTTCCAGGTAGTTTAGCGACCTCAGGGCAAAGGTTGCCAAGGCAAAGACTCACTTTCTAAATCTGTCCAATGCTCATGACTGCCTATTTGGCAGATGGACAGCAGAGCTCTGTTCTGCTAGTTCTTTCTTGGTGGCTGTCACCACCACCATAGCATCAGTCGGGACTCCTTTGCTCCAGTGGGGTCTGTCTGTTGGTGGGACTAACAATTAATCAGGTCTTTTCGGGATTGGTTCAACAACATCCAGTTCCTTCCAAGTCTGGCAGAAAACCAAAACAATAAGTTCATCTGCAGGGGGGAAACTCAAGACTTAGACAAGCCAGAACCAAAAGCCTCCAAAAATGCAGATTGTGGAAAAGGGGTTTGGGAAGACCAACCTCCAATTTTTTTAGGATTTACAAAATATCTTTAAAGAACATCTCATCCAGTGGTGATCAGCAGGGAGCCCTCTCCTTCATCAAAATCAGTATCCTCCATGAGCAACTCCATCAGTGGAGTCAATGTGTCTCTTTGAATGCGCCTCCTCTGTGGGATGTTTAGTTGAGGTGTTGGAAGAGAGGGGAAGTTTTTCTACTGGAACCGGTTAAACTTGGAACCAATGAGAGAAAAGGGATAGGATCTGAAAAGTGGGAGGAGGTTCTCGGACAGATCTGACAAAATCGGAGCTGAACCTATCCCCTCAGAATCTGCGCAGGTAGAACTAGTCAAGGATATATTCAGAGTTGAAGAAGCAGCTTTCCTTGGATCAGACTCTGGACCTCTCAGGGATTTCAGATCCTGGGACTCCAAAATCACTGGACAGATCAGAGGAGGAGATAGAATGGTCCCAGATATAAGTAAGCATACTCACGGATCTGACAGGGGATGGAGCTGGTAAGATCCCCATCTGGATCTGAACTCTCAGAAATTTTCACATCATCCTATCCACATCTGCTTTTGATAAACTTTTGGGGGATGTACAAGAAATTGTGGATGGGGACCTGGAGTGTTTCTTGGGAATCTGAAACAACTGAGCAGGCAAGGTAAGCAATATGAGTTTAATATGAAATTTTGGAGCAAGACTCCTGTGAGATGTAATAGACTTCAGATCCAAGGACTTAGAATCCAAACGTGGTGTTGTAAGGGATGCGGAGATAACAATAGGAGCCAAAACCTTTGGATCTGAGGACAATGTTGTTTCTGAAAATGTTCTTGTTTTTGCTGGAGCCTCCAATGAAGACCTTAGGGACTTTGGTGGAGAGTGTATCTTATGCTCCAAGTGAGCTGGCCTGCTAGATTTGGGGGGGGGGGGGGTTGAGCCCCAGAAGTACTAGCTGGTAGCAGACTTTTCAATATCAGTTTGTTTCACCTATCTGCCAAGGTCCTAGCATTGAAAGTAGAGCATATTGAACAAGAAGTGTCCAACTTCTGGGTGCAAGGCAGTACACTCACTAATCATGGGCATCTGAATTGGGGATTTTATGCCCGCAAGAAATACATTTTTTAAATCCTGTAGGTTTATCAGACATGGCGGGTAACAATAGAGAGAGAGAGAAAAGGAAAAATGTAAAGATTTTAATTACCAACTATGGTAATTTAACAGAATTGCTCTATGTGATAAAAAGGGTAAGCAGAAATACTAGTAATAACAGAGATTTTCTATTTAGAAAAATAGTATAGAGTTCTAATGTCCTGTAAAAAAACTAAGAGGAAGGATATCTAAATAAAGATAAAGGTAAATTTTAGCAATAGAGAAAATACTGAAATAACTAACTAAATTAGCTTTACTGATGCTCGAGAGAAGAACCTGCATCTGTTAGCGATGGTGGCAAATGAGACTGGAGGTAATCAGGATGGAATAGTGCATTACGGGTAGAGGGAGGAGCTTGCGAGCTGGATCCAAAGTCTGTAGTATGTGGCTGAATCAGATCCGAGGATCAGATCTGAACCCATGGGTTGAGGAAGAATGAAAAGACATTAGTATGAAGACTGGCAGAGAAGGGTGAAGGCTGCCAGCCTAGCCAGACAGAATTTTATACATAATTCTATCATTTGTAAATATGAATGTTGAAATACAGGCTTGTTTTCTTAAATGAAAGAATATGCTGTGAAATGTTGAACTTAAAACAAAGTAGCAACATTGCCCTCTGCTGTAAATAAACCTAAGTCAAGCATTTCTTTATTTTTATTGCTCTGTTTCCTGACCAGCTGCAAGATAACAAAAGGGAGATGTTAAGAATGTAAATGCAATTAATGTGTAGCCTGAGAACTCCAGGAAAGTGTAAAAGAATGATGTAATGTTTATCAAAACTGTACAAAGCCACTCTAATAGCTTTAGCCATGGGCTATACTACCAATTGGATAATATTGCACAGTAATAATTGGACACCCTTTTAAGGGCCTTTGACTAGCTGATAAGTATTAGCTGGGTGGTGGCAGTAATTACTACCGTATAGTCTGGGTAAAAGGGGCACAGCTGGGGAACCTGTACCAGCCTTCCCCAGGAGTGTCTGCGTGGTTGTATAAACTCATCTCAAAGTGTGTGTGTGTGTGTGTGTGTGTGTGTGTGTGTGTGTGTGTGTCAGCTACTTGGGCAGGGACATGAAGCACTGGTTGGACAGAGAGGATGCTGGAGATTTTAGCTTGCTCAGCTGGCTGAGATCTGGACCCTATAGCTGTGCCAGTGGGGAGTCTTATTGGGGACCTGGAGGGCAAGGGAGTGAACCAGCCCCAGACTGACTGTGATCTCTGTGTGCTCTTAAGGGAAATTGCACTTTACTGTGTGTATTTTTTATCATTTTCTCATATATGAGATGCCCTCTCTGGTGTTAGTGGTGAGGATTGAGGCCCCTTGATTGTTGGGCCAGGGCACGGGTGTCACATATTGATTGGTGGCAGGGGTTGGGATATCCACACCATATTAATTGGTGGTTGGGATATCCTCACATATTAATTGTTTGGCAGCGGTGGGATATCCACAACACATATTAATTAGTTGGCAAATACTAATTGGCTTGTAGTAGTGTGGGTAGAGTGAATCCTGTAGCTTGTGTACAGTGAACTTTGAAGGTGTTTTGTACTCTAAAACAGCCATGCAGTGAATACTCAGAGTTCAGATTACAATTGTTTTATTTCTTTTGTTAACTTACTTAGTCTGGGTGACCAGGCAGCATGTCAGCAGAGGAGTATGAAAAGCTGACAAGGAGCCAGCTGGCAGAGATGTGCCAGGCTAGGGGACTGGTGCATGGAAACCTGACTAAGGCAGACCTGATTGCAGCCTTGGTTACAGCTGCATCAGAAAACAGCAACCTGGAGGACAGTCAGACTGGCAGTGGAGATATAATACCCTTGGAGAATGGACAGCTCAACCTTTCTGCAGTGAACTTAAAAAATCCAGCTGGAGCTAAAGAGACTTGAGTTGGAGGCCAGGTGTTTGGAAATAGAAGCAGCTGAGAGACTGAGGAGTCTACAGGCTGAGAAGAATGAGAAACTGTTATGTCTGGCAGCTGAGGAAAATGAAAGACAGAGGCAGCATGAGAAGGAGATGCTGACTCTTCGCCGAGTCATGGAGGTAATGGGGAAGGGACTAACTGGACCCCAGAAGCACAAAAGGTCAGTAAATTTCTTCTGCAGTTTAAAGAGGGGGATAATTTTGATGGTCTCATTCATATGTTTGAGAAGGTATATAAACAGTATGAAGTTGACCAAGGGCTCTGGGTACGGTTCCTGACCCCCTTACTCCATGGTAAAGCTGCAACTGTTCTATCTAAAATGTCTGACGTTGCATGTTTTGATTATACTGCTGTTAAGAAATGTATTTTAGAACTGTTTAAGCTAACACCTGAAACATATAGGAAAAAGTTTCATGAGCACAGATGCAAGGCAGATGAAAGTGTGTGTGAATATGTTGCTGAATTGAGCACTTATTTCCATAGGTGGGTGAGTGGATGTCAGGTCACCACTTTTGAAGTGCTGGCAGACCTTTTGGTGAGGGAAAAAGCCCTTAGCACTTTGCCTGAAGATATGAGGATTTGGTTAGCTGATAGACAATGTGGTACTTCAGAGGAGTTGGGGAAAAAGGGAGACCTATACCTGGCAAGCAGGGAAGGCCTGCATAGGAAGGGGACCCTCAGTACTGCTCATGGGTCTAAAGGAACCCATGGTGGGCAGCACAGACTGCCACAACAGAATCTGCCAGTAGCTGGGGAAAGCCAGTAGTCCAGGTACACGTCCAGGAGCTAGGGTTAAATGTTTTTAATGCAACCAGTGGGGCTATGTGGCATACAGGTGTCCACAGTGGCAAGGTGGGGAACAAAAGGTGAGGGCGCCAGTAAGTGGGAAAGACAAAATGCCAATAGTAGGTTGTCTTGAGACAACAGGGGTACTAAACTACCACCCTGCAGATGTCCTGAGAGGGAAGGATTTGGATGAGGCAGTACCATGTGCTTAGGCAGTTACATACCTTCAGGCTAGGAGACAAGCATGTGGGTCTGGTAGCCTGGGGAGACCCAGACAGACTGCATACTTCCAGCCAGGACTGGTGAGGTGGTTACTTCAGGGAGCGAGCTACTCTGTAGCAGTGAAACTGGAGGTGAGCCACAGCTGCTTGTGGGTACTGATGTTCCCTTGGACAGAGTGACTGCAAAGGTAGAGGTGAGTAGTAGTACCCAGGCTGACAGTGAGGCACCACTGTCAGAGGATGCCAGACTTCCTGTGGAAGGGGAGGTGGGAAGGGTTAACAGGAGAGAATTGAGACAGGCTCAGCTCTCAGACCCTACATTGCAAGGCCTGAGGCAGGTAGCTAGGGAGGCACCTGATTCTCAAGGAAAGGGGGAATCTGTATACTGGGACAAAGAGTTATTTTACAGAGTGAACCCCTGAGGGAGGGCTAGAAGGAGAGAGAGTACAGCAGTTGGTAGTGCCTAGAGCCTACCATCTGGCACTTTTAGCCATAGTCCGTGATATTCCCTTTGCAGGTCATATGGACATAAAACATACAAAGAGGTGTATTATGCAGAAATTCTATTGGCCATGAATTTCCAGAGATGTAACACTGTACTGAAAGACCTGTGAGTGGTGCCAAAAGGCAGGCAAGGCAGGAGACAAGGTGAGAGCTCCTTTGATGCCTTTGCCTATTACTGAGGAGCCATTTCAGAGGGTAGCTATGGATGTTGTGGGTCCTCTGAGTACCCCAAGTTCCACAGGGAAAAATTATATCCTAGTGGTAGTGGATTATGCTACACAATATCCTGAGGCAGTGGCTTTGTCCTCCATTGAGGCAGAGAAGGTGGTAAATGCTTTGTTAGAGATTTTCAGCAGGGTATGTTTCCCAAAAGAAATATGACAGAGGTGCCAATTTCATGTCAGACCCACTGGCTTGTCTGTGGAAGTCCTGTGGGGTGAAGCACATGAAGACCACCCCCTACCATCCCCAGACTAATGGTCTTGTTGACAGGTTAAACTCTACAATCAAGTCCATGCTACAGGCATTTGAAGATCAGTTTAAGAGGGAGTAGGACAAATATTTGTCCCATCTGTTGTTTGCTTACAGAGAGGTTCCCCAGGAATCCATAGGTTTTTCACCCTTTGAGATGCTGTATGGGCATAGGGTGAGGGGACCTCTAGATTTAATTTGAGATGAGTGGGAAGGTGAGTGCGAGTCTCACAAGGAGTCTGTTGTGGCATACATCCTAAACCTCAGGACAAGGCTCAGGGAACTCATGGGCTTGGCCCAGGAGAACCTGGCAGAAGCTCAACAACAGAAAAATGTGTGGTATAACAGGAATGCTTGAGCTAGAGAGTATGCTATGGGGCAGCAGGTAATGGTTCTCATTCCTGTCAGACACAACAAGCTGCAAGCAGCTTGGGAGGGTCCCTACAAGGTGGTAAGAAAGGTAAGTGATGTTAACTACATAGTGGAACTGCTAGGCAGATGACAGAGGCACAAATTGTACCATGTTAACATGATGAAACCTTACCATGATAAGGAGGCCCTTATGCTGAGCATTTGCAGTGGATTGCAGGAGGAGTCTGAGGGAGATCTGGGGACTGATTTCCTCAGTGAGACTCGGGCTGACACCTCAGTGGAAGGGGTAGCAATGTCCCAGCAGCTATCTCCTACCCAGGTTCAAGAAATCCAAGCAGTGTTGCAGGAATTTGGGGACATGTTACTGGGAAACCAGGATGCACCCACCTGGTGCAGCACCAGGTGGATACAGGACCCTAAAGACCTATTAGACAGGCCCCTTATAGAGTGCCTGAGAGAGTCAAACAGACTCTGAGGGAGGAGATGTTGGAACTAGGGGTGATTCAAGAGTTCAACGGTCCCTGGGCCTCCCCAGTGGTGCTGGTGCCAAAGAAGGATGTCAGCACCAGGTTCTGTGTGGACTACATGAAATTAAATAGTCACACAGAGTCAGATGCTTACCCCATGCCTAGGAGAGATGAGGCCCTAGAGCAGCTGGGTGGGGCTAAGTATCTTACAATCAGAGTGCAACAGAAAATTAATCATCAGTTATAGCACCATAGCTGCTCCCTCAGAGACCTGACAAGACATACAGGGCCAGATAAGGTAGTGTGGACTCCCAGCATGTGAGCAGGCATCCAGAAGCCACTTCAGCCTTATCTGTATGGAAGGAAATTCACTGTTAATGACAGATCACAAACTCCCTGGTTAAAAACAGAGCCACCCAGAAAAAGGAAGTTGCTAAGATGGAGCCTAGGGTTTGCAGCATATTATGTTGGGTTGGGTGGTTGGGCTCTAGGGCCATGTTTGCCCATACAAAACAAAGGGTTAGAAGGTGAAGGTCTTCTCTCTTATTGTCTAGGCTTAAAATGTCTAGGCTTAAAAACAGCTCTGCATTATTATGGAAGCCTATTATGAATCTATGGAATCTGTCAGTGCAGTGATGCAGTGAAGTATCAAAGTGGGAGTAGCAACGCCATTCAAGACACACTCAATAGAGAGGGGCATACATCTTATACACTCATAGAGAGCACCTCAAGCGGCTCCTCTCAAATAATACTAGAGGCTTGACATGGTGGAGGAGAAGGGGTAGGAGAGAAGGGCTTGATTTCCAAATATAAATAATTTATGATGAAATTCATTATTTGTAATGATGTATGAAATAATACTTAAATGAAAAAAAAAATAATAAATGTGAAATATGCTGTGAAATACAAAAACAGAATGCTAAGGCAAGCATTTATTTTATGTCCTTTGAAATTAAAATTATTTCATGACTGTCTTTGATGTTTACAAGTCGGCTCCAGGGTCAAGATGAAGACATTCTTTCTATTGATTTAACCAAGAGTTAAATTGCTAGATTTAAACATGCAAATGTGTTTTTATTGCTCTGTTTAATGACCAGCTGCAATAGAACAAAAGGGAGATGTTAAGAATGTAAATGCAATTAATGTGTAGCCTGGGAACTCCAGGAAGGTGTAAAAGAATGATGTAATGTTTATCAGAACTGCAATTTCAATTTAAGCAGAGAGAACCAGAGATTATTAAACATTTTTTCTTGACCATCTAACTCACAGCACTGCCTGTTGCCTTATGTAAGTTATCTTAGACTTGTGTTTTCTTTTAGAAATAGCTAGGAACTAGAAAAATTAGACTAAGTGTTTTTGTGTGATTTCAGAACTGTAATACTGATTTATTTTAAGTATTTCTCTGTGATTTCTGAACTTTTGACTAGCACTGTGTAGTAAGAAGTATTGTCTTATATTTTTATTATTATTAAATATTTTAAAACCTTTCAACTGCGGCTGTTTTGTGTAGAGATAATTTAAGTTCTTAAGAGTACTTGCATGCCTTTGGTGAAACTGTACAAAGCCACTCTAATAGCTTTAGCCGTGGGCTATACTACCAATTGGATAATAATATTGCACAGTAATAATTTGACACCCTTTTAAGGGCCTTTGAGTAGCTAAGTATTTGCTGGGTGGTGGCAGTAATTACTACCGTATAGTCTGGGTAAAAGGGGCACAGCTGGAGAACCTGTGCCAGCCTTCCCCAGGAGTGTCTATGTGGTTGTATAAACTCTTATCTCAAAGTGTGTGTGCCAGCTACTTGGGCAGGGACACGAAGCACTGGTTGGACAGAGAGGGTGCTGGAAATTTTAGCTTGCCCAGCTGGCTGAGATCTGGACCCTATAGCTGTGCCAGTGGAGAGTCAGGGACCTGGAGGGTAAGGGAGCGAACAGCCCTGGACTGACTGTGATCTCTGTGTGCTTTTAAGAGAAATTGCACTTTACTGTGTGTATTTGTTATCCTTTCCTCATAGGCATGGGTGTCACAATTAGTTTAACAGGATTTGTGTTAGCATCCATTTTCAGAACAACATGAAGTCTAAAACTCAAATGTGTGGCATTATTTAGTGACTTCAATCTTCAAATCATCCCAGTGATTTGACAGAAAAAAAACACATTTTATTAGGAACAGACCAAAAATATGAGGCAAAATTTGTACATTCTGTGAAAATCTGGACAGTTGAGATATGATTAACAAGATTATGCCATTAATAAACATGAGAAATCCAAACCAGCCCAGAAGTTGAAAATGTTGAAACATAGGTGCCCAGTAGGAAGGTAGCTGGAATAAAGAAGCTGAACCATGACAAAGTAGAATCTTCTTTTTTAATACAAAATGGTGAGCGCTTTCGCAATGGTAACCATTGCTTCATCAGGCGAAAGTGCTCACCATTTTGTATTAAAAAAGAAGATTCTACTTTGTCGTGGTTCAGCTTCTTTATTCCAGCTACCTTAATACTGGACACCTGTATTTCAACGAAGATGAGAAATAATTGTTTCACCACACAAAAACTTCAAATCAGACAAATTAATTTTTAACAGTCTCAAAAAATGGAAGTTTGTGAGCAGGGAGGTGCTTACATCATAATACTTGGGAGAAACACAAAACTGCAGTGGCAACTGAGACTTAATGCCACTAATCATTCTTGACTAAACTGCAAACATTAAATATGCTTTGAAATTTGTGTCGGGAGACTTTATTTGCCCTCTGAGTTGTTTGGATTGATGAGGGATATTTGGCAAATGATCCATGGGAACACTAGCAAAGTAATCTAAAGTTTTGCTGATCTGGTAGTGGACAGAAAAAAAAAACAGCAATCTGCTCTTGTATTCGTGGCAAGAAGGGCCATTTCAAGAGACCAATATAAATAATTGTTTTTTTTTTTAGAGGGTACAGGACCCAATGTGATGGTTTCAAAGCAGCAAACAAGGCCTTCACAATAAAAAGCTCCAAAGGACAATACATGGGACTTCCCTTTTTGTTTCCAAGATAAAAAGACACTTCTGAAATTAACCACAAAGGGTGAATGGCCAAATGGGTTTCATAAGACTGACAGCTTCCACAAAGGAGGCAAAGACATTGTAAGGGAACCTTTATGAATATAGTTCCATTGTAGAAATGGAACAGTTTCATGCTTTTTATTTATTTTTAAATATAGTTACATTATGATTTGTTCTACTATTTAAGGGAACATTATGTCTGGCATAGTAAAATGTTCACTGGTTGGTTGGTTTGCAAAATGTGATTTTATTCTGGATCATGTCATTATTATGTCTTATTTAAACATGAAAAAGGTACAAAAAATATTCTGAAGAAGTTGCCTTAAGAGACAAGTGGTGGTTAAGAACACAAATTCATTTGGTGCCTCCATTTTTTGACAAAATTTCTTGTTTTAGTGTGTGTGGTTACTTGGTCACAATGCAACTGTTTTTATGTGAAGGCTAAAATCTCTTTTTCTGACATTATGCCTACAGCCACAAATCCCATATGTACACAGAACCACATCAACTTCTTGGAGACCAGGAAAACATTGAAGCTGAACCCCTGCTGTAGGTGAAACAGTCTATACAACTCCTTTTGGCTAGTACAGACTCAGAATGTGTCAGTTGCTTCTGAAACAGCTCTAGAAGATTTCTGTTTTTCTTTACTATCCAGAAAACCACCCATCATACATGACAGATGTCAAGAAAGGGATTCTGGAAAAACAGTTTTATTATCACTACAGCCAGATGAACTGCTGATTATTTAAAGTGTCTCTTGAGAATTGTTAAAAGACACACACGGTAAAGATGACCTGGTGCTTGAAAAGTCTTCTTTGCTGTCTGGCTACCTTAATTCTCTAACAGAGAAGACATGCATGGATATCCTCAACAATGGAACAAGCTTTACCCTTCCTTCAGGGGCTCCTCAATAATCTGAGAAAGGTCACCTATAATCACCTCATCCTTTGCAGATTCCAGTTACTATGGCACGGCTCTTCTTGATATAAGGACCCAAATCATGCTATGTTACAGAAATACACAGTACTGATCAGTGGTCTGACTACATCTGCATTATCAGTTACAAAGGGCCAAGGTGGAAATTTACTGAAGATGCAGCATTACAGCCTTCGATATGCCCTAGTCAGGGAAGGGATTTTTTTTTTCAAGGCTTAAGCAACAGAAATGTGGAAATTAGACATACAAGTAGCTCAGTAGGTTCACAGGTATACAACAGGCTAATGACTACAAGGGCCAAGCTTCCTAAATTAATCCAGCATTTTTTTTTTCTTTTGGTGCCCTAGTGTTTATTTTATGAATATATTTTAATGGTTATATGTGAGTTAGATCATGGATAGTCAAGCACTGACAGGCTGCCTCTATGCAATAGAAATAGGTGCCAGACCTAGGATTAATTTCTAGTTTTTCAGCCACTGTCCAATTTATGCTTGAATATGGTTAGGGAAGAGCTATGCTTCACCTGGATGTGAAACATTCCAAAAAAGGAGTATTACCTAGGACATATACATGCACCTCCAATAAGTCCTATTTGTGTTGCAGGCAATGTTTATGCTTCTGGATTGTGTAGCTCTGATGTAATTTTTGTGGATATGCAAAAGGTCCATCAGAACAGGATCCAAAGATTCCCTGTATGCTATGCATAGATCACTCCTCTACAATCTGTAGGAGACAGCTTATAGGGTTGGGACTTTGCTGCAGTCCTTATAGGACATGTTTATGGGCTTCTATTCTTTATGCGAGTAATCTCTACAGACATTCCATTTGATGCATGTGCTTGGTCAGGTATATACCAAAGAGTGCATGACATGAGGACTTATGTGGAACTGGATGCCATACGCCTGTTTAAAAGTTGAGCAACAGAATAATTTCCTTATGAACTTGGAAACACATTGGCCAAAAGCCATACGTTCCCAAATCCCTGACTACTGGATATATTCCTACAGGTGTTGTCAATGAGGTAGTTTCCTGGTGTAGCCGACTTTGCAAAGGTTACTATTATGCATTTCTTGGCACTGAGATTTAAACCATGGTTCTGGCTCCAGTTATTTGTCTATGTTAGTCCTTTCTGGAAGATGTTGGTATTTTGAGAGGATTCTACGACTGCTCCTGGTCTGCAATCATCAACAAACTTAATCCAGAGACATTTAACATTGGCCTTGACTTCTGTAAAGCAGATGCTAAAAAGGAGCAGACCCAGCACAGAGCCCTGAGAGGCTCCACTAGTGACTGGTCTCTTTGTGTAGGAGGTCTCCCATATCCTAACCTCTTGGGTCCTATTGGAAAGCCAGCTGGCTATCCAGCATGTAACATAGGGGTTTATGCCCAATACTGAGAGTTTCTTTACAATACCAGAGTGAGATATTGTATCAAATGCCTTGCCAGATCATGGTAGGCAGTATGCACTATTTTGCCCTTATCCAGTGCCTTGGTGACCTTCTCAAGGAAATCTACCAGGTAGAGTAGGTATGATCTTTACTTTGATGAAACTGAACTGGGTTGGATCCAGTGTCTGAAGGTTTCCTATGTAATTATCTTTTCCACAATAATTATTTTCATGATTTTCTGTGTGAGATTAGTCAGGCGTAAGGGTCTGTATGTTTCCAGAATTCATAGATGGCCCTTCCTTGTGCAGAGGGATGACTGTTGCAATTCTTCATTTATGCGGCACTAAGCCAGAGCCTGACTAGAGGCTATAGAAGAAAGGTGACTCTAGTGGTCCTTATAGGTCATGTTTCATGCTATTTAGAAGGCATCCTGGGAGATTATTGGGGCCCATTGCTGTGATGTTGTAATCCTTGGAAAATACATTTAGGACCTGGTCCCTAGTGATAGTTCTGGAGGTACATTTGATGGTATTAATTTAGGGGTGGCTGGGGGAGATGGAGTAAAAATAGGAGCTGATATGCAATATTGTCTGGCTACATGTAGGTGGCTCAATTTACTATGACTTCTGCACATTGTTGTGCACTGCTTTTGAGGTTGCAGAGATAGCTACATAAAGCCTTATGGTTGTCCTTTGCTTGAAAGGTTATACTTATCTCAAACTTGGCTTTAATAGACTTGATTTGCTCTGAGTTTTTTCTTTAGATTGATTAGGGATATTTGACAAACAAATTCATGGAAATGCTAGTAAAGTAACCTAACGTTTGTCTGATCCAGTAGTAGACAGAACAAAAATGCAATCTGCTCTTGTATTCAAGGAGAGAAGGACCATTTCAAGAGTCCAATATAAATGGTTGCTACAAAACAAGGGACCTCCTCCTTTTCAGACCTGTATTGGACCAGCTCTTTCAAAGTAGGCTCCATGCATGACCTCTACAGCAAAATGTTGGATGAAAGTGAGATGATAAGTGCAGGGAATAGCATTAATATCATACTTTCCTGCATGCCACTTAGTAATCTTACACCATGTCGTAAATAGGCTGTCAAAGTCAAGTAGGGAAAAAGGGAACGTCAAAAGGCTAACAAGCTAAGGGAGAAAATTTTGATCTAGCTCAGAGAACACACTAAAATTGTCAAGTAGACTCAAGCAAAGACTAAATGCTGGGACTAAAAGAGAGAGTGCTTGGAGCAGCATCCCTTTGATGAGTTACACACTCATTTACAGATAAGTAACAGCATAATCTCTTTACTGAATGTTGATTCCATGGATGAAATTAGGGGGATCACAGTAGGCAAAGTGAACTTGAGCAAAATCATGCCTGGGCTTATCCCTTACCTTCAGCTTTTTCATAGGTTCATAGGTGAGTACTAGGCTAATGGCCCTAGAGCCTTTACAAGCCTAGCCCATAGGACTGCCCTGGCATTGTGCCACCTGACATTAGTTTCTGGTGCCTCTATAGAGCAATGCCACTGAAGTGATTCCTGGGGTAAAGTTTCTATTTCCCATCCATTCATCAAGATTTCTCTTTAAGAGGGCTAGTGAGGTGCTCTGCTTGATGTGTATTGGAAGTCTATTCCAGACAGGGTTGCCAGACGTCCCTATTTGGGCGGGACTGTCCCGAGATCAGTAGCCTGATCCCGAGTCCCGCCCTGCCGGTTTAAATCCCGGCCAGCCTCCACTTTGTTTTTTTTTGATTGACCCGTATACCTGGCATACGGGCCAATCAAAATTGCTAAACACGCTTGTGTAAGCTCCGTGTTTTGATTGGCCCATGCCCTATCGGATCAAACACGGATTTAATGCGAACTGCAATGCATTAAACACGAAGCTCAGTGTGCAGGCAGAGAGTGAGCTCAGTTAATGCGGACAGGTGATCCACTGTGGCGACCCAAGAAAGAAAGAAGAAGAAGTAGACAAGGACAATGTCACATAGTAAAACGGATTTTCAGCAGAGGTCCAGAAACAAAAGCTCCAACATGCACTTTACAGTCATGGACATCCATCGTTTTACCTGTACTTTCATTCAAAATTGCCAATTTATACGGATCTTCTCTATCTATATTTCAGTTAAGCAGCAAGACGCATCATTAAAATATGTAGACACAGTAACATAAATTTATAAAATTATTCGTCCGTTCATTTAGTACCCACTTACTGCGAGTGAACTGAATCCTATACAGGCACTCAGTGATCACAAGGCAAAGAAGTTAATCCTGACCCTATATCAGTATAGGCTTTCAACAACAACCCCTAACTGAATTATAATTCCAAAACAATGTTTTAAAAACATACAAACGCACTTAGCAGATAACATAAAAACATTAGATAAAGTAACAAAGATATTACGTCGCTATGAGCAACCCTTCAATGGCACAACAAACCTACAATAATGCAACTGTTAACCACAACAACCAGTTAGAAGCGTAGCCATGGCTGCTATAACCAATAAAAATCTGGATTTGGTGTTGCAGGTTAGAAAGTTCCTGGCCACTAGTGTGTCGCTTTTTGTGTTCCGGCAGTTAAACCTCAACTAAGCGCGCAGGTTGAGTATTATTAAGTTATGAAGTTGAGTTGTGTGTATCACGTTGATGGTGGAGAAACATAGTTGGTAGAAAGCGGTTTTATTATTTAAGGAGTTTATCATCTTTTATGTACTTTTGCTCATTGTCACTAGAAACAATTGGGTATAATGGACGAACAGAGTATTCAGAATGACTACACTTTCGGGTTGTAGAGTACACTGTGCGGATGACTGCCTGTGGAGAGCTGTTGGAAGTGGAAGTGGAAGACAAAATCACTTCTGATCAATGGAGGAGAGTTTGATTCTGCTTGTAGGTGTAAATTTATTGCAGTATGTTACATTGGATAGCCCTCAAACATTCTCACTGGTCAGTTCTTAAAAGTTATGTCTTCTAACATGTTAATGGATTTTACATTTTCTAAGCATTGTAGAAAATTACTATAGAGTGTAGCCTCGAAACCAGTAAGATTCGACAACTGTTGGTCTTAATGTTGATGTTGAAACTATTGTGGTGGCAGGTTGACTGTCTTGCAGAATGTCAGGTTTTGTCTTTTTGGCGAGGTGAGTGTATACATGTAAACAGAGGGCTGTTTATTTGACTGGATATTTTAGGAATACTTACTCGTATGTGAAACATTCTTCAGACTTGGATGTGCAACACATCAGTGCATTTCAGAGTGTAAAATATTATCCTTAGAACCTTTGATAGAGATGCCCAATGCATCTATACTGTTTATAATTTTATTTTAAAGAAATCTTATCTTTAGTTTAGAACATGGTATGCTTTTAGGTGTGAATGATGGAACTGTTTTTGTAGTGTCTCCTGTATATCTTGCATAATAATGCTGATTGAGTCAGTCTTGGAATAAGGGATGGGAATGTGACTGCCACTGAAGACCTTTTTTTTTTTGGTAGAGACCTTCTTTTTTTTTGTCCCTACCTGGGTTGCTGGAAATCTGGCAACCCTGATTCCAGAGCATGGGCAGTCTCTGGGTTAAAAGAACCTGTCCCTCCAGCATGTTCTGTTGATTGAGGTAATAAGGCTGAGGTCTCTGGAGCGTGTGGTGTGGAGGGATTGGGATTTCTTTAGATGTACCATATCTAACAGGGTTGAGTCAGACATGGCTTTGTAAGTCAAGCAGAGATTGTCTATAAGTAGACAATATGAGACAGAGAATAAATGGAGTTTTTTGAGTCTGAACATATAGGACATGTATTTACAGCCCAATATCTTCTTTGTGAGGTACTTTTGTGATTTCTCCAGTTGTTGCAGGTATCTGATGAGGTACATGCCAAATGGGGCATTATACTCAATGACTGGTCTTATGAGAGAGGAGTAGACAGAGACAATGACCTCTTTCTTCCTGGATGCGAATCCCTTAGTAATGAGATGTGCCACATAGGACTTTCTGATACAGTGGCTATGTGGTGGTCAAAGGAGAGGTTGCTATCAACCTGTGTTCCCAGATCTCTTATGCCGCCTTCAGTGTTCAGTGGATTGCCATCAATGTGGTAATTCATGGGCACAGAGTTTTTTCCAAAGGCGATCATGCATTTTTTGGCAATGAGTTTAATGCCATGGTTTTGGCACCAATCGGTCTTGGTGAGACGTTTTTGAATGATGTCTTTGTCACTTGGGGAGTTAATAATGGCTCCCAGCTTGCAATCATCTGAGAACTTGGTCAGACAGAGACCCTTCGTGTTGGTCTGGACTTCAGAGAAGTAGATGCCAAACTGGAGGGGACCCAGGACCGATCCCTGTGGGATTCCACTCATGACTGGTCGGCAGTCTAACTTGGAGTCTGCTACTTTACCACTGTGGGTTCTGTGAGCCAGTTTGCTACCCACCTAGAGATACAGGGGATGATGCCTAGTTTAGTGAGTCTATCTATGATTCCTGAGTGGGGAAGACTTTGGCCAGATCAAGGTAGGCTGTATGAACTACCTTTCCCTCATCCACAGCTCTGGTGATGGACTCAAAGTCAACCAGGCATGTTCTACCCTTCCCAAAGCCAAACTATGTGGGGTCCAGATTTTGAAGATTCCCTATATCCTTATTTATTAGGTCCATGATGATGTGCCCCATAGCCTTGCATATCAGGCTCGTCAGGCTAATGGGGCAATAGTTTCCAGGGTCTGTAGTCACGCCCCCTTTATGGAGAGGGATGACTGTAGGGTACACTATTCGGCAGGGACAAAGCCTGAGGTGAGGCTGTGGTTGAACAGGGCACATAGGTAAGGTACCAGTTCATTTTGTAGTTCATGTAGAACACAGCCAGGGATATTGTCAGGTCCCATGGAAGCTGTATTCTTGGCCTTGGACAGTGCAGTTATAACCTGTGCAGCAGTAATACTGGGTGGCTGGGATTCTATTGGTATTGCAATAGGTCCTTTGGGGGGTTGGTAAAGTTGGCACTGAATTGGTCGGCCAGTATACTGGCAATATCTGTTGGCTCGGTATGAGGTATCGGTGTGCAGTAGCTCGGAGAAAACCTGGGTATTGCCATGGAGATTTCTGACATAACCATAGAAAACCTTGTGATTATCATTAGTATCTGCTGCAATCTTGTTTTCGTAGCTAGCTTTAGGGGATTTGATGTGGGATCTCAACTTTTTGTTAAGGCTAAAATAAGGGAGTTTTTCTAATCTTGTAACTTCACCTTTTCCTGCAACAGTTTCTTTCTTCTGTTGTAGAGTTTGTTTATGACAGGGGACCACCAGATTGGCTTCCTTTTTTTGGAGGAGAGTGTCTTGGTTCTGTTGGGTATGTCCAGTTCCATGCATTTGTACACGTGTTCTTACAGTGCACTGGTGTATGATTCAGCATTCATGCACCCATTTTCCATCTGCATGGGTGTCATTAAGTCTGCCACCACTATTTTTAGGAGTTCAAAGTTAGCTTTGGAGAAGTTTTTCATGGTGGTTACCTTTGCGGGGTGTGTGGGTAGGATGTGGATATCCATGGTGATAAGTTTGTGGTCAGATCTAACCAGGGAGGAATTGACTATTGGTGTGGAGCAACAGTCACCCAAGTTAGTGATAACCAGGTCAAGGATGTTGCTCCCTCTAGTGGGGATAAGAATGAGTTGGTCCAAGGCATTGGAATTAATTCCAGAAAACGTTGGGCTAGTGTATTGGTACACGAGTAATTTTTCCAGTCAATGGAGGGGTAGTTAAAGTTGCCCATTATGAGGGTGTTAGGTTGGACCCTAATATTTTCCAGGGTGCTTAGGAATGTGGAGTGGGAGTCTTGGGACATGCTTGGGGACCTATAGCAGGCTATGACCTGAATCTCTGTCTTATCCAATGTTAACTGCACCTGAAGTATCTCTGCAGCATTATGTTGGACTACCAGTCAGGAGGTGTGTATATCTTTTATGAATATGGAGACACCTCCACTTTTGGGGCTTTGGTCCAAATTTTGGGGCCAAAGGGTGTGGAAAGAATTATAGCCTGGTAGCACAGGGGTGCTTTCTGCTGCCTTGAACCAGGTGTCTGTTACAGCACAAATATTGATGTTCTCCATTTTGAGGAGTGCTTTGAGCGAGTGCATTTTGAGATTTAGACGTTTAACATTGAGCAGCATGATCCTCAGATTGCATTTATTTACAGCAGTTGTGGTGGTAGGAACACTGCCTAAAAAGGCACTATAGGGGTGGCAAGAGCCTTGGCCAGTATACAGAATCCCAGGGGTGATAGGTGCAGGCCATCTCTGGCAAAGTATTGAGGTCTTTCAGTCATGTCATCCCAAGAAGACAGATACGGGATCCCTTTAAAATGACACCAGAAACTTAGCCAATTGTTGAAGTCAATCATTTTCTGCTCATACTGTGGTATAATTCTGGGCGGCAGTAGGATGCTGCTCAGGGATAGGGTCATACCCACCTGGGCTACCTGATCTGAGAGCTCCCTCCATGTCTCTTTCCATGCAGTCCAGGCAGGTACATCTCAGGTCGTTCACACCAAGATGGACAATGCCAGAGTCATATTTGTCCTTTTCATGGAGTGACCTGAGTGCGTGCATTATGTGACAGATCCTGGAGCCCAACAGGCAGCTGACTGTTACCTTCTTTTTCAACCTAGTGAGTGGGATGCCTGTGTGCCTTACTATAGAGTCACCTATGGCCACCGATGGGAGTAATCCATTACAATAAGTAATATATTACTGTAATATATTACAATTTCTAGTAACTAGTAATATAACTAGTACTTTTTCAAAATAGTAATATATTACTTTTTTTAGTAACTTAAATGTGTTATTTTTGAGTTACTTTTGCCTAAACCAGTGGTTCTCAATGTGGGCAATATAGCCTACTAAAGAGGGATGTAAAACTTCCGGGGTCCCTATATAGTATGAATAGTAATCAGATGTAGTCAGTAATAGACACTTTGAAGTGGCAATTTGTATTAAAAATTACAACATAATGTTGGCACAACTCATAGCATGTAGCATTCATAATAGATAATTAGAACTAATCTGGAGCAAAATTTAGTTCATTTTTTTTTTTTAGCACTGCAAGGAGGTGAAAGCTAATGATGACAAGACTCCAGCCCTGCCCTGCCCTGGTACTGTGGGACTCTCACCCACTAAAACATCCCCTAACACTGGACAATTCTAGCCTGTCATATCCTTACCTTGCAGTATAATAAATGGCATTGGTTCTTCATACCACCATCAATCAGAATGAAACTCATCAGTTGAGCACCTGATGCACCAAGCAGGATGCTTCTAGTGGATCTATGATCAACCAACTTTTGTCCTGACAATATTTTATGTTCTACTTAAAATTCTTTTCAGGTTTCGATTTTTAGTTGCTGAAAATAGACAAAATGTGATAGGTTTTTATAGGTCTTGTGCTGTTGGCTAGTTTGGTTTAATTATCATCTGTGATTCTCTAGCTATAAAGATAAGGCCATCTTCTCCTTTCGGCTGTGCCCATTAGGGATCACCACAGTGGATCTTCAGTCTGCAGAACAAGTGGCATTGGAGTTTTACATTGTTGAGTTGCCAGCCCAGTGTTCAACCTTCTTCAGAGAAAGTGCATGCATGCACGCGCGCACACACACCTAAAGCCAATTTAGAATGTCTAATCCACCTGCAGCATGTCTTGGGAATGTGGGATGAAACTGGATCACTTTGAGGAAACCCACTCGAACACGGAGTGTAGATCATAGCATGTGTGTTGTATTTTTAAATCCACTGTAGATCATGGGCACATAAACAGAAAGTACTGAGCACATGCAAGCAGAGTGCCATTTTGTGTAAGCAGCTGGAGTGAAAGCATGTATGTGTACAGCAGTCAGGTAGTTCGCTTAAGTTTTATGTTCCAGTCATCCCATCCTGATGTGTTTGTGTGTAATAAATATCTTAAATAAACACCCAAGCCTCATCATCTTATTTGAATATACAAGACGAGTGATGTTCTCAGAATGGGATCCAAAGTCAAAACTTCATATAACCATGAGGCGCACAGTCAGAAATGGAGGAATATACAAGAGTGGCTCAAATGACTGCAAATGACACGCAAACAGATCAGAAAATATTTCCAGGTTCTTAAACTCATTTAAATGATTTTTCCCTCAATGAATATAAACCAAAACACTCCAAACAAATTACTGAATACACAAAATGTTCAAAATTTCAACATACTGAAAAAAAGTACTTGAAATAATTACGAAAACATTTGAAACAATATTAGAATCATATAAAATGTTCAAAAAAGAGAAAACAACTATTTCTTCACAATGTACAACTTTTTCACATTAACTAAAGTTATTCAAAGTATCTTAAGCGTGCAGTGTTGGCAGTGTATGCACTATTACAGTATAGTCTTTTCAAAGAGTACAGTTATTTCAGAGAGTCTGTTGTACAGCTGAATATAATTACAAGTACTTGGTGTGTGTTTGACACTTAATTGGCATGGCAGAGGGATTTCACAGACCTGATCCACTTGTGTTTGATAATAGTATTGCTGAAAAATGGAGAGTGTTTGAGCAAGAATATATTTTCATACAGGCTACTTTTTCTGACAAAGACGCACATACAGAAGCATTTATTTTGCTCAATTTAGCTGGTTCAGAAGCCATTGAGAGAGAACATTAAAAGGTTCATAGGCTGGTACTAGGCTACCAGCCCTAGAGCATATACAAGCCTAGCCAAACAATTCCCTGGATAATTCTTCCCACAATATTTACTTCCCTGGATCCCTGTCTAGCAGGGCGGCTGATGTGATCCCTGGGGTGAATTTCCTATCTCACATCCAATCGTCAAGGTTCCTTTTGAAGAGGGCCAAGAAGCCGCTCTGCTTGACATGTATGGGCAGTCTATCCCAGAATATGGGGAGTTTCTGGGTCAGGAACCTATCCCTCCAGCATGTTTTGTTCATCGTGATGACAAGGTTTAGATCAGTTACTGCACAGATATCGATGTTCTCCATTTTTAGGAGTGCCTCAAGAGAGTGCATTTTGAGGTTTAGACTTCTAGCATTGAGTAGCATTACCTTCAGATTTTGCATGCTTGTATCTGTTACGGTGGTGGTTTTGTCCTTTTAACCTTGCCTAAAAAGGCACTATAGGGGTGGCAAGAGCTTTAGCCAGTAACCTGAATCTCAGGGGTGACAGGTACAGACCATCTATGGCAAAGCATCATGGTTTGTCGATCATGTCATCCCAGGCAGACAGATACTGGATCCCCTTTGAATGACACCACATGCTTAGCCAATTGTTGAAGTCAATCATTTTTGTCCTTATACTGTGGTATCATTCTGGGTGAAGGCAGGATGCTACTCAGGGCTAGGGTCATACCTGCCTGGGCCACATGATCTGAGAGCTCTTCCACGTCTCTTTTCATGTAGTCCAGGGAGGTACGTCTCAAGTCATTCACTCCAACATAGAAAATGACAGAGTCGTATTTGTACTTGTTGTGGAGTGACTTGAGTGCATGCATTATGTGGTGGATCCTGGCACCCGACAAGCAGCTGACTGTAATTTTCTCCTTGCTCAGCCTGGTGAGTGGGACATCAGTGTGCCTGACTATAAAGTCACCTATGACTAAAGTGTTGGGTACGTTGTCTTACCTTAGGGGCTGTTGGGTGGCACACAGGTGTTGTGAGAGATGTGTCACTTTGGTTGTGACTGGTGTTTGTGTTTTAGTTTCAGAGATCCTTGTTGCTTAGGCAGGTTAATGTTAAAGGCCTCTGCATATGTGGCTTTAGTGTTGCTATGTGTGGGTGTTGAAGCGCTATGTGTTGCTTGAGGTGTGCAGGTGTTAACCTTCTCCTCTTCACTGTCTAGCACAATCTTGGCTGGAGAGAGCTTTGCTTCCAGTTTGGCTATGTAAGTGCATCTCTCACAGGTTGTAGTGTTGGGTGGTAGGAGGAGAGGGTTGTCTATGTATATGAAGCAGTTGCTGCATTGCCCCAGTATGCCCAGATTTACCAGGTGGACAGGAGAAATCACCGGAAGCTGACCCTTGGACATGCCTATTTAGGTGATTTTTTTGTAAAGTACAAGAGCTGTTTTCCCTTACCTTTGCAAGGTACTTTGTAATTATAGGCTGTTTAGGGCCTATGATTAATTTCTCCTTATTAATAAGGAGACTGGAGTGCTTGTATCAGTTTAAGGCTTCCTAGTGCTTTCCAGCAGGTTCTAGAGCAAGCACTAGTCACAGGGGTTCAGATTGTAGTGCTACTACTGAGAAACCAACTAGTTCTAAGGGTAAATTTGAAGAACAGACTTTCTGGCACCTGGAATAGTTTAACCATAGCCCCACGGTGCTACATGATGTGAAAAATGCACAAACACATGTTTTTAAGTTGAAAGGGATAGAAATCAGCCCAAAATGGCTAATAAAATTACAATTTCAGAGCTGGAAACCACTCCTCTAGTGTTAGATAGGCAGTACAATGCTCAACACTCCCACTGGTAAGCAGTAGGACTTCCCTTTACTACAGCAAGGTCTAGACAGCTCTGAACACAGAAAATAAAGTCCTAAAACCAGCAAAGCCAGGGATCTGGACTATACTAGCTAGGAAAGGTGGAAAACGAACAAACAAGATAGTATTTTATTTTGGTTAAAACAGGCTAAACAATGCAATAATACAGTAAATAAACATAGAAAAGGCTAACATATTTGAGTGTGTAGCCATAAACAGTAAATGCAATTAAAACTCTACAAAATTAGCAATTTAAAAGTTTTTGAATGAAGCAAGGCAAGTGCACAACTGAAAAACGATTTAAGAGGCATTAATACAGTAGAATAAGTAGCTAGTCTACATATATACAGAAAAAAAAAAAAAAAAAAATATATATATATATATATATATATATATATATATATATATAGAGAGAGAGAGAGAGAGAGAGGAGGCCATTGTGGTGCAGCGGTTAGCATTGCCGCCTCACAGCAAGAGGTTCTCCAGTTCGATCCTAGGCTGGGGTGCCTTCTGTCTGGAGTCTGCATGTACTCCCTGTGGTCGCTTGGATTTCCTCCAGGTGCTCTGGTTTCCTCCCACATCCCAAAGACATGCTGTAGGTGGATTGGACACACTAAATTGGCCCTAGGCATGTGTGTGCCTTCTGTGGAAGGTTGGGAGCTGGGCTGGCAACTCAACACTGTAAAACTCCACTGCCAATCATGAGCGGACAGTGATCTGTTGTGGCGACCCCTAACCGGGAAAAGCCAAAAGAAGATATATATATATTCAGAAAAGCAGCTAAAAAACACAAACAATTCAGATGCAGTACAACCTAGAGCACTTGAGTTGTAGCAATATTAAGGCAAATACAGTAGGCAGTAAAAAGTGCTATATATAAATTGCTAAAAGCAATAACCAGTATAAATAAGCCAAAAATGGATACTTACTGTTATACAATCTCAGATCAGAGTTGTAGTCAATGCCCCTCCTCCACTCAGCTCAGTGTGTATAGACATAAATTCTCTTAAAGTAAGGGCTTAAATATCAGAAGATACAACCTTAGACAACTTTTTTAAAAAAAGCTCAAAAGGACCAATGAGTGCTTACTCCAAGCCCTAGACCACCCAATCCCCACTTGCCAGCAGCCAATCAACACAATCTTGCCATGAAGATAAAGAAAGGCTTCTGCTAATTCAAGATGGCCTGGTCATGTGCTCAGAACAATCACTGCAAACACAAACAGACCCAAAGACAGCAAATCTGAATTGGGGCAATACTAAAGCTAGTAGCCTACACTCTTTTAGACAGTAAACACTATAGAAATGTTTATCACAGCAATGAGCCACAAAATGACTGTCCTCAGTATCACCTTTCAAATATAAACTGAAATTATACTTAACACACTGGTTATGCCCCTGCACTAAACCCTAACTTCTTTCTATTACTAGCTACTGCTTCCCACTACTTCTCTGTACGAAGTCTAGTTTCCTTGTTAACAAAGATAATTTTATCTTGTAGATAATACCTATGTTTGTAGTGATTTCATTATTATGGTTAGTTAAATGTATGTGTTAGATTTATTTATTTTTTATTTTACATTTGTTAACCGGGAATGTCCGACTGGAGCAAGGTCCATTTACAGTGGAGGCCCGGGGAGAAAAGCTCCACATAAAACAAGTACAGTGGTAGATACAAACAATCATGATATATATAAACAAAGGATATATAATACAATGAAATAAAAAATGTATATATACAACAGTTTGTTCTATGCAAGTTTATGCAGTCTTAGTTTACACAGTTGAAATTGGATAGGAGTATTTGGGAGAGAAATACTCCCTATTTGCTTATGCAGTGAAAGAGGTATCTCACAAGAGATAATATACAAATACAAAACATAATGGTTTGTGTAGAAGCTCCTCATGTGAGTATTTTTATTACAGTATTGTAGGGATAGTAAAGAGTGAGAATAAGGAGTAGTAAGAGTGGGGGGTGACTGCATCTAAGTGATGCAAGGACATATCCAGGACTGTGCAAGGTGCGACTTGAGTAATTTTTTTGTATAGCGATATAGATGGAGCTGAGGTGATATTCTGGGGAGGCTGTTCCATTTCTTTGTGATGGAATAAGAGAAAACAGCTTTTCCTACAGTATTGTTAGGTTTAGATACACAGAGTAGGGTTTTGTTGGATGACCGCAGGGGATGGTTTGCTATGTATTGGTTTAGTAGTTGATTTAAGGCTGGGGCTTTGTGGGGATTTTTTAGTATGTTGTAGGTGAGGACTAGTTGGTGGTAACTAATTAATTGTGGGAGTTCTAACCACTGTAGCTCTTTTAGGGCAAGACAGTGATGGCGTCTAAATGTGGAGTTATTTGCAAATTTTGCTATATTGTTGCAACATGAGTCCAGTTTGTTGGTCTGTTTTCCTGACGTGGGTTAGTATTGGGGAAGCGTGCAATAGGTAGACAGTAGGTGTGTTTGGGCTAGGGTGATTTGTGCTTGATCTGATAGGAACTGTTTTGTGTTTGTATAGAGTTCCTAGCTTTTTATGTATCTTTTTAATAGTTTGAGAGAGATGGACATCAAAGTGAAGATCCTTATCTATGATTACACTGAGGAGCTTAGCATGGGGTTAGGGAGAGATTATTGTGCCATTTTTGGAGGTGATCATGAAGGAGGTAGGTATGGTCCTGGATTTACTGGGGTAAAGAGAAGTAATTTTGTCTTGTTGGGGTTTAGAATAAGTTGGATATCAGTAATCCATTTCTCGACGGAACAAAAGGATTCTTGGGTAAAGTTTTGAAGGGTGGCTATGGATGGGGGCTGAGCAGATTAAGGTAGAGTCATCTGCATACTGTATGAGTGATGCGTGCAGGGTGGCGGTATGTAGTTTATTGGTGAAAATTATGAATAGTAGGACACCTAGTACTGATCCTTGTGGAATGCCAATAGTAGTTGATAGTAAAGATGATAGTACACCCTGCCATTTGACTGCCTCTTGTCTTTCAGAGAGATAGTTTTTGAACCAAGAAGTAGTGGAGGGGGCAAAGGACATTGTAGTTAGAGTGTCTAGAAGTAGGTTGTGAGAGACCATGTCAAATGCCTGAGATAGATCTAGGAATATGGCTGATACGAAGTGATTGTTGTTTCTAAGTTGGTTAATCTGATTGGTGAAGGACAGAAGAGCAGTAGTTGTACTATGATTTGGGCAGAAGCCATGCTGTGTAGAGGAGAGAAGATTGTGTGAGATTAAGAAGTGCATCACTTGTGTGTGAATACATTTCTCTAGGAGCTTGGAAAGGGGGATAGGATAGCAATGGGGCAATAGTTTGATAGCTCATAGGAGTTGCCACCTTTGTGTAGAGGAATAATGTATGACACTTTCCACAATTTGGGGATCTGAGCTTCTTGTATGGAGTGGTTAATAAGAACTGAGCCAGGGTAAGCCAGGGACTCTACAGCTAATTTTAGGAAATTAGTGGGTAAACCATCTGCTGCGAGGGTGGTAGGTTTCACTTTTAATAGCAGTTTTTTTTTACCACGGAAGTTGGTACAGGTGAGAGTGTAAAGGAGGGTAAATCTTTGTTATACGTGGTTGGCATGAATGTAGGATTATTGTTAGATAGCTGGGTAGATAATGTGAGAATAGATTCTGTGAAGTGATTAAATTGAGAAGCTAAGCTGTCATTGTTAGTCTTGGTGTTTGGGGCTGGGGTGGTAGTTTTGCCAGGTTTTAGAAGGGAATTGATAGCTTGCCAGAATTTTTGTGTGTTTTTGGAATGTTTGTTTTGGACATTAAAGAAGTAGTTTTGTTTGTCCATTTTTATTTGTTTTTTTGGCCTGATTTAAACGTTTTTGATATATTTGTCTATTTTGGCCAGTATTGTTCTTTTTCCAATTCTTCCAGGCGTTGTCCCTGGTTTTTAGTAGGGCTTTTGTGGTCTTATTTAGCCAAGGTGCATAGTTAAATTTGGTTCTACGTTTCTTAATGGGGGATATTGTTATTTATAACATTTATAAAAGTACTATTGAAAAAGTAGACTGCCTGGTCTAGTGCTAGAGTCTGTAGTGGGTGCCAGTTACATTGTTGTAGTATTCTATTGAGAATTTGTGGATTAACCTTGTGTTCATCTCTAATTTCCTTATATAGCACAGGTTTGGGTATCTTTACCTGTTTATGAAGTAGAAATGTGGGGCAGTGGTCACTTAGTTCATCAGCTAGGCAGCCCACATGACAGTTTTCTTTGGGGAAATTAACTAAAGTCCAGTCGAGAATGGATTGTTTTTTGGTTTTGCTGTCAATTCTGGTGGGCTCTTGAATTAATTGTGAGAAGCCAAATTAAAGTAAATAATCCAAGAGGTACTAATCCAATGAAGCAATAATACCACCTCTTTATTGAGCAACACAGTGAACAAATTAATAAGCACACCAAAACAAGCTGTTAGATAAAACTCCAAACAGTGTACAAAGGATTAAGCGCTTTCATCCACTGAATCGTGGACTTCATCAGAATCAATTAAGCTCATTAAGTTGTTCATTATATGCACTTTTTGGCACCAAAATTTCGTCATCTTTTAAAAAAAAAAACATCAACCTTTAAAAAAACATTTTTACAATAACTATTTTTATAACAACATCTATAAATATTATTGTAAAATATAATAATCATATATTATTATTAACAATGATTCCATAATAAAAGGTACATTTTTTATTGATTATTCCAATGATTACCACTCATATTAGAACTGAAGACAGGTATGCACATATCCTCTTTGTAAAAATGAACTAAGTATGTATGAATTTAATTATTTATTTGTTTACAACACAGTGAATTGTAGCATTTTTTAGTTTTTTTTAGGTTTTTAACCTTTTTTAACATCAATGAATTTTGTTAAATACACAGTTTTACATGTATATTATATAACATTAACATCTCAATGTATTTATAATATCAATATTTTATTATGATACACAAGTATAAATAGGGAAAGTAGATAAATTGCTTTTGTGCATTTATTATGTATTCTAGTTAACTGACAGATTGTCACTATATTCAAAATATAGTGCTGATATTCACATTTATATTATTTAGTATTATTTTCCATTACCATTTGGTATGGTTTTAGAATAATAAGCTATATGATTGACATCAGTAGTATTTTTGCACAGTTTGATAGGTAATTTAAATCCATAATTGTATGCAGCTATTATGTAGTGGATATATATATATATATATATATATATATATATATATATATATATATATATATGTATAGGTATATGTATATGTTTATGTTTATATCTATAGAATCTGTTATATACTTTGAATGCAACGTACTTTTAGGTGTATTAGATATGTTTTTTAAAAAGTTGATGATGGTTTTTTTAAAAGATGACGAAATTTTGGTGCCAAAAAGTGCTTATAATGAACTTAATGAGCTTAATTGATTCTGATGAAGTCCACGATTCAGTGGATGAAAGCACTTAATCCTTCGTACACTGTTTGGAGTTTTATCTAACAGCTTGGTTTGGTGTGCTTATTAATTTGTTCGCTGTGTTGCTCAATAAAGAGGTGGTATTATTGCTTCACTGGATTAGTACCTCTTGGATTATTTACTTTTATCGTGGTTTGTGGAGTTATTTCCTGCATTTGAGAAGCCAAATAAGTTAATATGGTTTGAGGGATTTTTGGAGTTACATGTAAGCTAGTCTAGGTTTAGGTCGCCTAGCATGATAGTTTCTTGGGGCAGGTTGGTTGTAGCCCATTGTAGTATTTCTTCTATTATAGGTGTGTTATTACCTGGGTGAATGCAACTGCAGACTATGTTGATTCTTTTTTTGTTTTTAATGGATATAACAGAGCCTAATGTTTCTGCATTCTTAAATTTGGGAAGTGGGGTGTTTAGAGGCTGGAGGTTAAGTGTGTTTTTAAATATAATTGGAACTCCACCTCCCAATTTGGAAAGTCTGTCTTGCCTTAGATACTATACCACGGGGGGAGAATTTCATAATTTTGGGTGTTGGGTTTTAGCCAAGTCTCTGTAATAGATAGTATATCTGGGGAGTAGTGAGCTATGAGTGCAAGTAGGTCATGCAGTTTGTTGGATATACTTCTTGAGTTTAGGTTAATAAAAAGAAGTTCTGATTTTCATTTGTGAAAGAACTTTGTTGAGTGGACCTGGTTTGGGGTGTATGTCTCCTGCAGTTAGTAGCCATTTTTTGAGGAATATTTTGAGTTTTATAGAGTGGGCTAGGTCAGTGTGAATTCTAGATGTTGTTTGTTTATTGAGAGGTATTTTGGTGTGTGTCTTGTGTATGAGAAATAGTGAGCTGTTTCTGAATAATGTGGAGCAGGTTGCAATGTTCTTGTCTGTCCGTATGTTTGTGTTGTGTGACAGGTACTGTTTGGTGGTAGTGTGGTGTGCATGGATGTGGTATAGGCTAGGCTAGTGAGAGTTAGTAGTAGCAGTGATAGTATGGCCTGCATGATTTGTCTGGGTGAAGGGAGAGGGGAAGGTTGCAAGTGGATGGGTATGTTATGTAAGTGGGAGTGGATTTCTTAATTGATCGATGGTGATAGGCTGTTGTTGGTGGGGGTGCGATTCTGAGGACTATAAGTGTAGGAGCACTGGGGGTGTGTGTGGGAATTGAGGGTAGGGGAGTGGAGTGAGCCCGCAGGGCGAGCGGAGCGAGAAAGAGCAAGAGAGGTGAGTACAGCAGCAAAAAAGTATCAGCTGACTGGAGTTTAGTGGCTATATAAAGAGGTTTTGTTTTTACTGTAGGTGAAAATTAAAATTGGAGACTAACATTCAATATGGGTAGTGCAGTAAGAAGGGAGGGAATATATAACAGATATAGAGGTGGTGAGGTAGTATTTAAATGTCTATCAACATTGCTATGTAGCTATTGGGATTTGGGATAAAAATTTATTTTTACCCTTTCTGTTGGTGGATGTTGCCACCTAGTGGTTAGAGGGGATATCAAGCAGGAGAGATAAGCAGAAAACCTTCTCAAGATACAATTTATACTATGTTAAAATGGGGGAGGAGTGGTAAAGAGTCTGCGGTAGGCTGCTAAAACTCGGACATGGAAGGGTCAACTAGCAATCCTAAGTTGTATATAAAGTCTATATTAATATGCTATTAGAAACATACATTCACTTTTACTTCTGCCGTAAGAGGTTTCTATGCAAAAACATGGCTAGCAGGTAAACTTCAGGGGTGTCTTCAGGGTATAGCAGGAGGTAATTCAGTTTACTTTAGTGACAGAGAGGGAGCACTCGGATATGTTTGTACTGAAAAAAAGAGAGAGACATTAAGTTATATAGTTGAAATGATGCAAATAAGAGGTAGAAGGAAGAAGGCATATAATAAACAACAGTCTGTGGAGAAATGGAGTTCGTAACAGAGTGCTGTAAGAGATAGAAACTAGGGCTAGATGTAGATAAAGGGTATGTGGACAGGGAGGGTAGGTTAGAGAGGTAACAATAGAGAGCAGCAGATATATAGCCAGTACAAAAATGTAATTGTAAGGACAAGAGGACAAATACTATCACTCTACAGACTAGCCTAATACCAGTAACCCTAGTCTATTTGAGAGCAAGGGGTTTAGATAGCAATTAGCAGCTGTAAGCTGAACTATACAGAGAAATTACAGCACAATAAATGCATAACAACTTTAAAACAGTAGATTAAATGCAACACCTCTACATGCAGTACATATGTTATGCATAAGTTTAAGCAGAATTGTACAATTGCAGTGTAGTATCAGTATAAAACACAAGTACAACGAAACAAGCAGCTGCATTTAGGCAGAGAGAAAAAAAATTGTATAGCATTTATAAGAATGTTAACTCTAACCGTGTGGCTTTATAAAGCTTTCTACATCCGTTTTGTACGGAAATCTTTTGAGGTTTGGCATTCCTTTAGTTAAGGTCTGTTAATCTAATCATGTGATGTTGTAAAGAAAAAAAGTCTTTCATGAAGACCTGTATAAACGCATGTGAATATCCTTATCCAAGCCTATGCGTAGGGAAACCTTATATATCTCATCAGGCAGTATGTTTGATCTAATACAGTCCACGTAACAGTCTTGAGGGACTAAATACCTGTACTAAATTGCCATGTGGCTGGCGTGCTTGTTTAATGTATGCGTGTACAACTTTTAATTACAGCAGGCAGCAAGTGTGTGTATAATGTAATCTATGTACTCATCTTAAAGTATGAACCACCCTTTTCAATACTGAATGAAATATGTAAGGAGAAAATACCACTCTGGACACAGAAATAAATATAAAGTTAGCGCTTTCGTTTATAAAATATATGGTCTGAAGAAGTTTATATATTTTATAAATGAAAGCGCTAACTTAATATTTATTTCTGTGTCCAGAGTGGTATTTTCTCCTTACATATTTCATTCAGTTTTTGTTTTGCACCCTTTTCAATACGCTATGTGGCTGGCATGCCAGATTAATTAAATAGTTTTGCTTCAAATACAGGAGTGTATGTATGATAGTAGCTAACCACGGGTCACACTATCCCAAACAAAATGGTAGGTAGGTAGGTATTGCATCTAACATAGAACACAACCGCCTTAGAGTATGGAGCACCCTTTACAAGATGCCATAGATTTGTGATGTAGTTGTGGAATGAGTTGTAATCACTTGTTAAATTATGTAATGTACCAACATTTTTATTAGATTTCTGATCTTGGAGCTCATCTCCCCAGGCCTCTAGTGAAAATGGACATATATCCAGTTAGACTACCCCGGTCAACAAATATAAAATAAATAAAAATAAAGGAGCAAGGAGACTCTACAGAATGCTTTTAACTGCAAACCAGTTATATGATACACTCCTTGGCAGGAAATCAGAACAAACAAATAGGTGTTTAACAAGTACAGAAAATAGCAATAAAATACAGTAAAA